>NW_022631049.1:9438943-9590414 GCF_010015895.1 Lontra canadensis | reverse complement strand
GGAGGGGGAGGAGCAGGAGGAGGAGGAGGAGGAGGAGGAGGAGGAGGAGGAGAGTCCCTTGTCAACACAAAGGAAATGTGAGAAAATGGTGCTGGGCGGCTCCAAGCCCTGGCTGCTGGTGTCTGCGGTTTAGCCTGGGCCCAGAATCTCCATGAACATGCCCATTTGTTATTTCTTAGGGAAGGAAAGTGATTATCTATCCCCACCCCTGGGACGGCTCACCCCGCAGAATCTGAGTCTATAAATAAAGCCGGTCACCTCCATCAGACAGCTAAGCCTTCATCTAGCTTAACATATTAAATAGCAACAAGGCTAAAAAAGCAGCACGGGGAAAGCTGGTGCCAGTCCTCTGATTCATCGTTTACTCACCAGCCCTGTGACTAGGCATCTCCATGGGCCACCGAACACCAGCCCACCTGGGTTATTCTGCCGCAAGAACCTAGGAATCAGGATTACAGTCCACAAAAGAAGTGTCTCTCCTGCAGCCCGGGTGGCTCCCTTTAATGTCATAATAATGACAGCTAACAACCCGAGCATGTACCAAGGGCCAGACCCTGTGCTCTATGCTTTGCTGAGCCACCCTATTTAAAATGTAGAGTGCTGCCCCTGTGAGGTAACGGCCATGACTGGGAGCATCCCCATTCTACAGCAGTAAGGCTTCTCAAAGCTGGGCTGGTGACCCTGGGTTTGGCCCTCCGGATCTGTTCTGTTTTCTTCTCTGCACTGCTCTGTGTGCTGGGAGACGGGCCTCTGTGACTGTATCAGCGGGGTCTTTTTACCATGGGTCTGGCTGAGTTGGGCCAGTGGGAGGCAGTGGCTTGAGGTGGGAAGCCAGGAGAAGAAAAGAATGGGCATTTCTCCCCTCAAGCCACCATCACCCCCCTTCCACCCTGCTGCCTCCTCTGTCCCTGCCTGGTCTGTTTGGGCAGTGGCTGCTTTCCTCTCCCAGGGCCTTACCTCTCTCTGGTCCTGTGGGCCCCCAGCCACACGACAGCCCTTCCCAGGGTTCAGGGAACTCTGTTCCCTTCTCTTGCTCCTTCGGGCAGAAAGGTGACAATGGTTTCCCCCGTGGTTAGTGGTTAGTCACTGGGGGCTTTACTAATCCCTCACAAGTTACCTTAACCTTTCTGCACCCCGAAAGTAATCCTTGTTAAACTCTTTGCATAAATTCCTTGAGTGTGCTGTCTCATTCCTGTCAGGACCCTGGCTGAGGCAGAAACTGAATTTCTTGCTCAAGTTAGCACAACTAAATATGGTAAAGCTGGGATTAGGAATCTTGGCAGTCTTCAGAACTCACACTTGAAACCACTATCTCCTGTGGTTTAATACCAGATAAGGCCACCAGTGACAAGGAAGGGAGTCCAGCTCCTGATTTCAAATCTTCAGTCCTTTCCCAGACACTGTCCCTTAGGCAAACATGGTTCATAATCAGGCTATGTCCTGGACCTCGTTTTTCTCCCCAGACTGTCAGAGTCACAGCCACGTTCCCCCGAATGGTCAAGGCCGCTGTGAGAATGACCTGGCCGGAGCTTAGTCAGGGCAAGCCCATTCTCTCGCGTCACCAACAGGCAGCCCGACTCGTGGTCCTGTGGGATCCAGGTGAGGCCACTGCGCTCTGCCGGCCGCGCTGCTGTCCTCCCCCTTCCACACCCTGGGGAAGACCAGATCACTGGCAGCGCCTTGGTGGGGTCCCTTCTCTCCCTGTTTCTGAACTCCTGCTTCAGGTGCAATGACCTGCTTTCTGCCCCCACTTTCCGCCCATATCCTATCATGCGTCCTAGGTCACAGGAACCCTAAAGCAGAACGTATCTACACTGGATTTCACCCTTTTTCACAGGGGCTGTCTATTTAGTAGACTTTTCACTGAAGCAGTGCAAACAACTTCAATCAAACCTTAAATATCCTCTTTAAAGCTACTTTGGACATTCTAGCACCATGAACCTGTCACTGGCTGCTTCTCCCCACACACTTGCCACTTTCATGCCCTCTTCTCTCTTCCCCTTCTCTGCCTGTTTTCAAGAATAAAGTGCAAAAGGGGTGCCTGGGTGGCACAGTGGGTTAAAGTCTTTGCCTTCAGCTCAGGTCATGATCCTGGGGTACTGGGATCGAGCCCCACATCAAACCCCATATCGAGCCTCGCATCGAGCCCCGCATCGGGATCTCTGCTCGGCAGGGAGCCTGCTTCCCCCACTCTCTCTCTGCCTGCCTCTCTGCCTATTTGTGATCACGCTCTGTCAAATAAATAAATAAATAGTCTTAAATAGTAATAATAATAATAAAGCGCATAGTTGGCAGTTTAATTGTCTTTTTTTCCCCCCAACAATTTATTTATTCTTAACCAGCCTCTGGGCTCAGTGTGGGGCCTGAACTCACAACCCTGAGATCAAGAGTTGCGTACTCTACCAAGTGAGCCCTGCCCTCTTTCTTGCTTTGGCTCCTGCATCTTCTTCAGCCCAGAGCAATTTTTCAATGCATTTGCTTTAACAAAACTCCCTCCATAAGAAAAATTCTGGGAGCAGCTGCTAAGTCAGTGGTCACTATGTCATGAATCAAGGTAAAAGCCACGTCTATGGTGCAGCCTGGAGCCGCTTCCCCTGTGCTGCATGGACTAGAAGTCTGGAGAAAGGTGTGCACGATCTCACTGTGAACAAAGAGCATGAATTGTGAAGTCCTCTGAAGGTGCAAAACACCAACGAGGCTGGTAGAAAGCAAAGAGCCCAGAATTCGGCCCAGACACCTGGTCGGTGCCCGTCTCTTCCCCTAAGTAGCTATGGAATCAGGCCAGCTGCGTCCTCTAAGAGCTCATTCCTGCCAACTTTGAGCAGCGTCTACTAAACCAGTGGTTCTCAAAGTGTGGTCCTAAGACCAGCTGCATCAGCACCACCTCGGAATTTGTTAGAAATGCAGGTTCCCAGGCCCCACCCAGACCTACTAGACCAGACAGTCGGAAGGTAAGACTCAGTCTTCTCTAATCTAAGCAGCCCTCCTGGTTCTAGTGCACATTAAAGCTTAAGAACTGTTGTTCTCAAATATCGTTCTCAAGCTGTTCTCTCACTAGCCTCCTTGTAGGGTGCACTTTGGGGGCTATTTCTTGCCCCCTCCCCCAGATAGTCCAGAACCCTCAGACTCTCTTTACTCCCCTTCCAGAAACATGGCAGGTTCTTAAGACATTTGCATCTGTTCTGCCCTTTGTCTCAAATGCCCTTAGCAGTGGCGTTTTCCCCCTCTCTCGGGTGGTCTCACTATAGAGAGGAAGAGCCTCCTATTAGTCTTTTATCCCAACACACTATGGATTTCCTTTATAATATCAATTATCTGGTATTATCATTTCATTTGCCTAGTTTTGGCCTCTCTTTCCCCACTAAAATGTGAGCTCCAGAAGCAGGGACCATGTCTACTTTATTCACTGTATCCCCAGAACTTAACAGTGTGCCCACCTGGCCAAGCTGTCCAACAGAACTTTCTGTGATGATGGAAATGTTCTATACCCACTCTGTCCAGTATGGTAGCCTCTAGACACAGGAGGCTACTTAAGCACTTGAATAAGGCTAGTATGACTGAGAAACTGAATTTTAATTTTTAATTTCGTTATAATTCATTTAAATTTCAGTAGCCACATACAACTACTTCCTACCACAGTGAATGGCTCCAGGCACTCCAAAAATAAAAGTGCACCAGACAGATGAATGAATCCCTTTTCAAAAGCACTAAGAATGTTATTAAAAATCTTGTCATTGATTTGTAAAAATACTTTCATGAACTTTGATTCATACAACTACCTCACCTGCGAAAAATTTCTGTTTCATGGTATTTTAAGTAGAAACCATCTTCTTCATTTCTATGAAATTATTTTCTAGTTATCACCAGCAATCTGGCAGAAACTTTTAGCAGAGAGTGAGAAGAAAAATGTAGAAGTTAGACATGTTAAATTCATCTTGAAGGTAAAATTGAGTCATTCCTTTCCTAAGAGCTTTGGGGTGACAGACCAGAAGGGATGAACAGTGATCTCTTTCTACCTTTGACGGGGTCTTGCTTACAACCCTGGCAAGGCTGCATATCACTTCTAGAACCGCTGCGGATAGAGCAGACTGGGTCTCCCCTTTGGCAGAGGAAATACGGTAAGATGAAATGGAAAAAATACAATCAAAAGTACCTGGATTACAACACATCTTAGAAAGTCACTTAACCTCTCTGAGCCTCCACTTCCTGCTCTATAAAATGGAGACAATATGCCCCCCTCGAATGGGTAAATAGGTCACATTCTTGGTGTGCAGAATGCCTTCGTTCTCTTCTTTCATGGCCAAAAATGTAACAAGTCCCAGGAGAAATCTGCCTGCTAGAAAGGTTGTTTCCTCTCTCTGAAATACTCCCACCCTCCATACTTTTTGAACATAGTCAGCCTTCAACTAACCTTACCCTCACCCTGTTTTGCATGTCTCTTTGTCTTTAAGAATCAGGTATGTAATTTTACATTTGGGGGAATAGCCATCATTATTTTGGTTAGTACTGGGTGGTTGGAAATACTGTAAGATCCCCTTTATCTGATATCCTGGAATATATCCACAGCCCAAACTTCCTTTTCTTGAAAATAAAGGAGTTAGGCTAAAAATGAGATCCAAGGATGCTTTCAGCTCTAAAATTGCTATATCCTCGGGTTAGAGTTTCTCACAAGGAAGCATGTGGCCTAAATGCGTCATCTTCATTATTAGAGATATCATTAGTACTAAATGGGCTCTGATCTCCTGAAATACTCCTGCAGTTTAAGAACAGATCCCAGTTTCCTCCTTTGCTTTGTACCCATAATCCTACCTTCCCTCTCACTGTCTTCATCTGGGCTTTCCCCAAAACAGAACCCGAGACAAAGCCTTAAATGAAGCAGTTTGTTTGAAAACATGATCTCAGGGAATAGGAACAGAAGGCAGAGGAGTGAAAAGTGGAAGAGGGACAGCATTCTCAAGGATGTTTAATAGGTTGGCCATCATTGCAGGTGACTAGAAGCCTCTCCCAGCAGATCTCCAAGGAGCCCTGAAAATTGCAACTCCGAAAGAAGAAGCATTTATCTATCAACTCTCATCCCCACCAGCCAAAGGTGGCCCTACAGATGCCAACCCCCTTATATGTGTGAGTCACCCATACCTGAGAGTGGATCTGATTCCGCAGGTGTGGTATCAGGACACTCTAGCATCAGATAAATGAGAAAGCCAAGCACGAGTCTTGTCCCTGTCAAGTTGCATCCATGCAAAGCTGATTAAAGCCTGCACAGGCCTGGTGACCACAGAAGGGGCATAAGCAGGAAGATCTGGACAGAATATGTCATCGGATTCAATCCATGTCTCATGCTTGTTTGTGCCTCTCTTTAAATTCACTCTATCATAGTCCCCTTCAAGCTGTCAGTCAGCCATAATCTCTGCAAAAATGGTTGCTGTTGTTATATCTTCCTCCATCTCCCATGTGGATTCCTCCCACCCTTGGCCAGCATCCTGGCTGGTCTAGGTTGCTTGCTCAGAGGATGACCTTGAGTATGAGAATTTCAGCCCAATACACAGATGACTCTCCTAAAACACTATCACAGAGGCATTGCTGGCTTTCACAAGATTCCTTGTGTTGATGATGGACAGACTTGACCCGATCATTTTCTCATTTCCTTATTTCAAAGCTTCCAGTGCAGTCTAAAACCACCAGCCAACTCAATCCTTACAACCACCATAATTCCCATAGGTCTTACAGACCACAGCCATCACACACCCGATACTCTGCCTTCTGCTAGCCCCCCATCCCAATCCACCATAGCTAAGAGTCTTAGTCACCAAGATACTGCTGGCCAGGTGTCACCACTCCACCTACCACCAATAAGAGGGTCCTTATTATCTCTGTCCGGGGAGGAGTCACACTCCAAAATTCCAGTCCCAGCTATTGCAGCGTGGGTTTCCCAAAAGCAGAGCCTGAGACAAAGTCTCGCATGCAGTTTGCAGGAAAATAGGAAAAGAAGAAAGAATACAAGTATGGGTTCTCACGGCACACTGCAGTGGACAACACAGCACTCCATCCTAAGAGACACTCTCAGGAGCCCTCATGAATGAATCTGAGACTTAGCCACATGAGCAATGATGGTGGGAGACTTCACTCGTCAGTCTCCATCGCCGGCGGCTAAGGCCCGCTGGATTAGTTTCCAGGTCGTCCACGTGTGAGTGCAGGGCAAGGCCCCACAGCAACACATACCATGACATAGAAGCAAACCGCGGCAGGAAGAGAGGTGGGCAGTGCGTGCCAGAGATGAGGTACTGTCAGCCTGCACCCTCACAACCTGGGGGAATCCTGTGCAGAGCTGACTGCTGCTGCAGGGGCTGTCATAAACGCTAGGACCCGGAGTGACCCGGGAGGGTCCGATACAGCCCCTCCAAGATGGTCTTAGGTTCCAGTTTGCCCAGGAGCATCCCTGTTTTGCTGATTGCCCAATCATAATTATTAAGTGTCCCCTTTTGCTCTCAAATGTGTCCCAGTTCAAATCACAAAGATATGGTCACTTTGCTCTTTCTTTCTCACAAACACACACACACTTTAAGAAGCACACACACACAAATTCCCACCAGAATTATGTTTTCACACTTGTTTTTTCTTTTCTTTCTTTTTTTTTTCCTACTACCCTCTGAAGAAAAGTCTCTGGATAGAATGTACTTTGTCTTTATTGAAGCAAATGGACCCAAAGAAACCACCTTCTACTAATTTTTTAACTGAGGAATAGATCCTACTCCACACCGATTTTTTTTTTTAATATTTTTTATTTTTTCATTTGAGAGAGAGAGAGAGCACAAGCAGGGGAAGGGATAGAGGGAGAGGGAGAAGCAGGCTCCCCGCTGAACAAGGAGCCAGATGTGGGGCTCGATCCCAGAACCTGGAGATCACGACCTGAGCCAAGGGCAGACACTCAACCATCTGAGCCACCCAGGAGCCCCCATTTTATTTTAATATCCTTAATTTAACAAAGTATTGCATTGCACAAGTCCAATCAGAACAATAATCCTCTTTGAGTTAGAAAAATCATGTTAAGCAATGCCAAGTACCATAACCATAGGCAAAAGCCTTGTGGATCTAGAAACCAAGAGTATATGAACATAGCATATTCTCAACTTTTAAAATGTGGTGGCTGTTTTAATAGGACAGATTTTCTCATGACATTCCGTAAGTCTCACATCACAAATACTGTTTTTATTTCAGAACCAAACATATGTATTTGCAAGCTATACAATTATTTTAGATCACTGCGATAAATCTGAATTTACTAACTCAAGAACTGCAAATGATTTCTCCAATAAATGATAGAAGCTAATTCCAAAAATTTTGAATAACTGGATTGTCTGTTGAACACTACTTACTGAAGCAAGGTGTTTATATGGCCCCAGCCATTCATTCAATGATTTCCGGATGTAATTCAATATGCAGTCATCTTCTTTCTGGGCTCCTCATCTTGAAGCCCTTGGGAGATGGAGCATCGACCTTGTATGGATTGAATGTATGTCCATACATACAAAAATGTATATGTTGAATCTCTTACTCCCAGTGTGATGGCTATTAGGAAGTGGGGCCTTAAGGAAATAATTGGGTTTCCATTAGGCCATAAAGGTGGAGCACCCATGATGGGCTTAGCGCCCCTATAAGGAGACAGAGAGACACTAGAGCGCTCTCTCTCGATACCAGGAGAGGATACAGCAAAAAGGCAGGCATCCGTGAGCCAGAAAGAAGGTTCTCAGCAGAACCCACCAGGCTGGCATCTGCATCTTGGACTCACCAGCCTCTAGAATTGTAAGAAATGAATGTTGCTGTTTAAGCCACCAGTCTATGGTATTTTGTTACATCAGCCCAAAGCGACAGGCACTACCCCAAAGCCAATATTCACTGTGGGCTAATATAAAAATTGAATACTTTAAAAATTGAGGCAAAATGATGGCCAGAGTGCAGTGTAGCTTCTGCAGCATGGAAAAATAATCAACACAATGGTTATTAGAGGTCTTGTTATATATTTCTGTTGTCAGGATCATGATTTGCTGCAAGTGAGAGCTTTGTCATCAGTAGAGTCACGGGTGACCGAGGGTGTCTACCTCACTGAGTTTTGGTATGAATTCAGTGAGTTTTCCCTTATAAAGCACTGAGCACAGCATTCATCCCACAGCAACAGCCCAGTAGATGTTCGTGATTTTATTATCCATAAATAGAAATAAATGTGAATTGCACTCACATTTTTTAGTTCACATTTTATTCTCATAGCATAAAACTCACCTATCTAATAAGAACCCAGAACTGAACTTTAAAAAGACCCTTGTGGGGGTACCTGGGTGGCTCAGTGGGTTAAGCCTCTGACTTCGGCTTGGGTCGTGATCTCAGGTTCCTGGGATCGACCCCCGCATCGGTGTGTGTGTGGGGGGGTGTCTCTGCTCAGCAGGGAGCCTGCTTCCTCCTCTCTCTCTGCCTACTTGTGATCTCTGTCTGTCAAGTAAATAAATAAAATCCTTAAAAAAAAAAGAAAAGGCCCTTGTGGTTTAGAGTAGAAAATAAGTAAGACCTCAATTCATTTATTTGCAAGACATTTTCCCAACTGCTTTTGGTTGACTCCTGACCTTGAGCGTGAACAGAAATGTGTCCTGAAGAGCATCATCTTCCTGGTGAAGATTCAAAGTTCGCCAAGGGCTTATGCCATTCTATTTTCATCTAGTAATACCTAATGAACAAGAATCCACTTTGATAACCAAAGAAAATATTACTAGAATAAAGCTCATGGGGTTTTATTGTGTGCCTTATTTAATCTCATATCCTACTCTGTGCAAGAAATTTGGAGGGCATGAGCTAGGGGAGACATTTATAAAGGTCTTGGTCACATGGACGGCCAGGCTCCATTAACTGTTTTTAAAGGCACCTAAAATTTTAGGAAGACGTGGAGAGGGAATGTGAAAAGCTGAGATTTCTCTTTATGACAGTGACAGAGAGAAGAAAACAATGGGCATAACAGTGAACATTTGCCCATTTAACCTTAGCCAAGTGAAATCAAATAAAGAAAATAAGTGTGCGCTATAATGAATGACACAAAAACACTAATTAAATTCAAGAAAATTGAACTGAACCATTCAGGTTGCTGTAGTCAATTTAGGTCATTACAGCAAATGTATTCTTTCCCGTTATTTCTCACACTACCCCCTAGTATCTACAGTCATGGGAATTCAGTATTACCTCTAATTATAAAAGCTCACAACCTTCACTTTGGCAGCAAAGGGAAAGAGAGGAAGGTCTTCTCCAATCCCTCAGAGTGCAGGAATATGACATTAGCCTATGAGCACTGTGTTTACAGAGACGTTTCCCTTTTCAACTCTCGTTTCATTTACATCATACATAAGTGTCTTAAGGTAACTGGACAGTCACAGACAATCAAATACCAAATAAATCTGAATCAGAAAAAAACAGCTTATTCGTCCAAATACAACCTTGGGATTTTCACAAGCTCTTTTTCTTTCCTTTTTTCTTCTTCTTTTTTTTTTTTTTTTTTTTCTTAAGTAGGCTCCTCTCGGGGCTTGAAATCACAGTCCTGCCATCAAGACCTGAGCTGAGCTCGAGAGTCGGATACTTAACCAACTGAGCCACCCAGACGCCCCTCCTCTTTATGTCTTTTAAACAGCCATGAAAAACTGTAGCTCTAGGGAGGTAGCAAGATAGCATGTAAATTATAATCCTGCTTTTGTGTACAAATGAAAGTAGGTATACAGAACATATCATAAACACACAGAGAAAAGGACGAGAAATATTCAGCCCAAAATGTTCCCCATGGTTGTCTCCGGGGAGTGGGACTGAAGTGATCATTATTTTTTTTTCTCATGCTTTTTTGCATTTCCTCAATCCTACATTGTTGCCCTGAGCCCTCCAGAATCCGGCCTTGGGTTGACATGGCAACCCTGGAATACTTGCTTTATTTTTCATCTGCTAAGGAAAATTAACCACTTGATGATCACCCATGATAAGTGTCAAAAGTTCACAGAAGCCTCTCAGCACCAGGAGACAGAGCCTGCCTCGCTCCAAGGCTGCACCCAACCCCCCCAACGTATCCTCACACAGAGCAGCCTCCAAAGAAGACTGTTGGGCTTGTTTTCAAGAAAAACAAGATCCTACGAAGTGGGCTGGTGTGGGTGGGGAAACTGGAGGAAGGTGCTCAAAGGGTACAAACTTCTAGTTATAAGATAAATAAGTCCTAGAGACGTAATATTCCACAGGATGACTATAGTTACCACTATTGTGTGGTGTACTTGGAAGTTGCAAAGACCCTAAAAGTTCTCATCACAAGGAGAACACATTTTTTGGTGATTCTGTGAGGAGACAGCTGTTAACTGAACTTATTGGGGTAATCATTTCCCAACACATGTTTAACCAAATACATTGGAAACTTACACAGGGCTGTTAAGTCAACTCTATCTCAGTAAAACTGAAAAAAAAATAAATAAATAAAAAATAGAAAGCCCTTCCATAGGCATAAAATGCATAAAGTTGGTTCTTATGAATAAAAAAATAAATAAAAAAACAAGGTCCAGAGCTTCAGTTCCCATGTCAACAAATAAGAAACCTACTAATCTTTTCCAAGCAAGAGAGGCAGCCAGATTGTAGATTGTAATTCATACGTAGGGCTCAACCAGAGTAATATAATCCCTTAAAGGTATTTGGAGCTTTTCCAGGATGTTTTCCTTTAAGTTTTATTAAATTTAAAATTATGTCTTTGGAACCTCTTATTAAAAGTTTCATAGAATGACCACAAACTTACATACACTATGTAGAAAGTTAAAGCGGCCTACACATTTTTTGGCAGCCATGTAAGTTAATTTCTTTCAGGCTGGCTATGCTGGGATAACACAGGGTCAGTCTTCCAGAAGCCAGGACCCTAGACACCATGATATCTGGAGAGCCTCAAAAGTGCCATGACCACGGTCAGCTTTAACCACTGTCTTTTCCCTCATCTCCACATCTAATTATCCCCTGAGTCCTTCTGCTTCCCTATTCTGAACACCTCTCAGAGCCATCCTCCCCTCCATTCACTCCTGCAGTCTTGGTCCAGATCATAGTCATCTCTCACCAGTCCCTGACTGGTGTCCCTGACTCTACTTTAACCTTGCCAACCAGGTCTTCCCATGTACTCCACCCTGATCACACCACTTCCCAGCATAAGATCTTTCCATGCCTCCATGCCCTCAAAATAAAGTCCTAATTCCTTGATACAACCAAGCAGACTCTTTGGGATCAGCCTCATATTTTGTACTGCATGTGTCCCCCATACTCCAACACTCAACTCCCTAATATACCCAGCACTCCAGGCATACTTAACTCCTTGATCTCTCACCACTGACTTTTCCATGATCTCTCACTGCTGGCTTCTGCACATGAGGTTCCCTGGCTGGAGGACCCCCATTCCATTCCCCTCTTTACCTCACTAACCCCAACTCAGCCCCCTGGCTTCAGGTGTGATGCTTCTGGCTCTAGAGAAACCTTGCCAATCGTGGAAGGGTTAGATGCTCCTTTTCTGGATCCCAACCTGCCACTGCATAAAAAGGCCCATTTATTCATCCCTCATTCGTTCATTACTTCTTTCTGGTCATGGACTGCTCACCTTGCTTCCCCTGCTTTTAAGACACTGTCAGATACATAAAAGACATTGAGTAAATACTGATTAAGTAAAAACCAATAACATCACAGTGTTCTTGGTATGCCAAACAGATTCTCTAAGCAACCTCTGTCTCCTTGACACAGACCTTTGGAGATGGAACCATGCAATTGTAAAACCATTACAGATTTCTTCTCCTTTCCCTTATCTCTTACACAAAGAAGGAAATAGGGGAAAACTGATCAGTAGAGATTTTGTACCAAAATTCCTTTTTGGAAGATTAAAGGGCTTGAATCATCTGGTATCCAAACATCTTTCTGTTTCTGAAAGACGACTTATGCTTTCCTACATGTGTATTTTAGTCTGTTTGATCATGAAGACATTGGCAACCATGTGAACTCCATGGCTATGCTGTGAGGCATAAAACTGGAGAAATGTTTCAAATGCTATTGGTCCCCCCTCCTTTATTTTGCTGCGAATTAGGAAGAAAAGATGGAGATGCATAGTACACTGTTAATAAAAGCCCCAGGGTCCTAACCCAATACCAGGTTCAGTCTTTGAAGAACCACCTCAAGGGTAAATGACCACCTCAAGGTAATAAAAGAACCCAAGTGAACACTCCAGTAGACTTCCATTCTGCTTGTATGTACCCTGTTCCCATACCTAGAAACTCCGAGAAGGGAAAAAAAAAAAAGGATTTTCTCCCTTTAGTCGATTCTTCTGTTTCTACTCCTTCTCAGTTCCTCCATCCTTATTGCACAAAAGGTTATACCTCTCAACAAAATCAATCTTGAACTTCAGATCTGGAGAATGCAGTCTTAGAATGAGCATGTATACGGTCTATTACAAATTATGAGTGGTCATTATTTGTATTATTGCTCCTGTTGCTTCTTGAGAAATATCTTTGCTTTAATAAATGGAAGATTTGAGAGGGTTTTGTTTTTTTTTAACCCCAATTTTGTTTTGTGTTTTTAAGCATACTAGTACAAAGGAGCATGGGATTGGTCTCTTTGTAGTTTTGCTGCTCTTTCCTGGAGGAAATTTCTTTCTTCTTTCTTTCTTCCTCCCTTCTTTCCTCTCCTTTATCCTGCATCCACATAGCAGAAATTTAAGTTAATTAATAGGGAATTAGATGTATTGATTACCCAAAAGAGGGTAAGAACAATGCATTTGTATAGCTAACAGTGGCTTCCAAAGTAAATGCTGATTTTTGCCTCAGGTAGAACTTAAGCAACAGAATTATGTTTCCAGCTACGTTGACTGCCAAAATTGATCATTAGCAGAGCAAACAGACCCCAGAAAGGTCTGCGTCTTCTGGGGGACACTAAACGTACAAATAAGGAGCTTTTATTAGGTCAGCACTATTATTTTGTTTTCAAATGATTTCCTATTCCTAGAGATTTACATTCAGTTATTTGAACTCTGTGTAATTAAGAGAGATATTTAACTGATCTTAAGGTTACTTAAAGTAACCAAGCTCCTTTAGTCTCATCGATCTCAGGCTTCAATACCCTCCCACTCGTGTCCATTCTACCTGGTGTAGAACTTCCTTTGAGGGAAAGGATGAAAACAAATTTAGATTCAGGGCCCCTTCCCCCATGAATGGTCTGTCTCATTTGTCTTTTTCTCCTTGATTCTCCTTTATCATTTTTCCAAGCATCAGTCCACTAGGACTGTATCGGGCCAGTAAGCCTCGTCTAGCTCATTCCAGCGTTTTGTGCCATGTTTATATCTGCATTGCATCAAGATTTTTCTTCCATCTTCTTCTACTCACACTTCTTCCCTCGCAACCATACCTTCACATACCCTACAAAGTAGAGACTTCTTTCCCAACAGATTTCCCTGTAGTCATAACAAAACCTATCTTGCCAAAAGACCACGCAGCTAAAAACTTGTACCAGACAATACACCTGACTCCCCAAAGCTGCTTTTTGGCAGCGATAGAAACACTGATCATTCATATCTACAGAAATCATGATGATGCCTGCGGATGATCCGAGACTTCTCTCCCCAAGTGTTGTGTATGATCCCAAATAAGGGGTTTCATCTGGATAGCCACATGAAGGAGGTGTCTGGAAGAGAAGGAGAGAAGCACCAGACATTCAGAATGTTCTATGTTGCTCTACCTCATTTTCTGGTATCTCTGTAATGTTTGACTTTTAGGTCTTAGCTTTAAAAAAAAAAAAAATGAAATAAAGAATAAGCTTTGACTGACGATGCTAAAACTACTTTAAACGTGTTCTAAGACGGTGCTTTAAAATTTCCCCCACAACATTGTTGACCTATGTGAGATGCAGGTACTTTAAGAAATGTCTCTGGAAGACTGTATCTGAGGCAGTTTATGAGCTGAAGCCAAGGCTGAAGCATTGCTAAGGGAATCTGTTTCCCTGGGATACTAATTAACTGCAAATATTGCATATAAATTAAACCAGCAGCTACTGAAAGAAGCAACTTACAGGAGAGGAAAATCTGAATGGGTTTAAAAGAAAAGTACTGGGGCACCTGGGTGGCTCAGTGGGTTAAAGCCTCTGCCTTCAGCTCAGGTCATAATCCCAGGGTCCTGGGATCGAGCCCCACATCGAGCTCTCTGCTCAGCAGGGAGCCTACTTCCTCATCTCTCTCTCTGCCTGCCTCTCTGCCTGCTTGTGATCTCTGTCTGTCAAATAAATAAATAAAATCTTTTAAAAAAAAAGAAAAGAAAAGTACTACCTTCTGATTAGAGAAAAAGGCATCAGGGACACGGGAAGAACCCTTTTCCTTCTGACCCAGCACTCTATTTTCTTTCTAGAACCTTCTACCCTTTACTCTTTCCTTTTGTTTTCCTTCCTCCACATTGGCAGGTGTGATTTATTGGATCACTGACTAGGGAAAGGGTTTCTTCCCCAAGGGGACCTGTTCTCCCTTGTCTCTTTAATAAGGAATCTGTTCTCTAGATAGGTGCCCTCCCGGGTGTACTCTCTAACTCTTCGGTATAAGAATCCCAAACTCCTCCCTGGAGATTCTGACTCAGTGGGTCTAGGGCAGGGCCTTGGAATCTGGTGTTGCCCAATTATGGCTCTTAGGAGCCAAAGTCTGGGAAACACTGCCTCCCCCTCTAAGATTAAGACACAGTCCCTGCCCCTGCACTGGGGCATGTGCAGGTGTGAGGGGGTAAATACGGTTCAGAAGGGAAGTTGTTAGCCACTGAAGCCTGCAGCTTACAGCAGCCCTGCCAGACAGCTTTCCTTGTTTTGCTGCTAAATGACTTAAGCTTAGTTGTTAGAATCAAGAGTTGCCTTTTTTATTTTCAATGTGCAAATAGGAGATAAATCACTTATTTTAGGTAAACCTACTGCTGCCTGACTTCCTACTTTTAATTGGACTACAGTATAACCACTCACTAGCCAGCACCTTCTCGGGGGGCAACACCCCTAATCTTGGGTTTTGTTTTGAACATGACGACCTTTTCTGATCCTCTCAGTAACTTCAGCCAACTTCATCCAAGGCAGGGAGGAAAACGGCCAAAATAAACATATCCATGGGACCTCCACCAACCCAGGTGTTGATATGGGTTTGTACAGAAATCCGCTGTGATCTAAGTCATCTCCTTTTCTTGTAACAGTCACCTGTCCCAAAAAAGGACTACATAGACATTTCTGTTGAGGCCTAAAGGCACATGCATGTTATCCCCATAGCCTTCTGGAATAAATGAAAATAGTGTCCATTATTTGTGGCTTTATCCCTCTACAGTTTTAAAGTTCAACCGCTTAGGCATGATCTAGTTAAAACTACAGACTATGAGTAGCCCAAGGCATTAATAGCCACCAGCATTGTCCATCGCCCATGTGTTGCTGAATGAAATGTCCTATTGTGGGTTTGCTATAAATAGCTTGTCGAGAATACAAAAACAGTAACACCACGTCATGCCCACCTCCCCTAACCTTAGGAACACTTACAGCAAGGGGCTGCTCTAAGAAAAGGCGAACATACCCTATGCAATAGCAGAATGTCTCTGCTCATGAAATTAGAAATTACTTCTGAGTGTCATGGTCCTAAATTTTATTTTTCAAACTTGACCTTGAGCTTATTTATCAATTGTTACTTCCATTTGATTGTACAGAGCCTCTCACTTCTCTTGACCAATTTCACACATTTGCTTACATCTCTTAGCAAAAAAAAAAAAAAAAAAATTAATTGATGAAAACATTCTTGTAAGCCAGCTATCATTCAAGAATGGATTCCAGAAAGGTTTCTCTATTAGTTCTTTAGAGGTGATACCTAAATTTATGTGGCTGCAAAGGAAATCGTGAGGTAGGAGAGGCAAGGACTCGTGTACAAGGGATGTTAGTAAGGCATCGTTCATTTAACAAAGACAGAAATTCATGTGAAATGGTCCTTGGCCAACCAACTACAGCTGACTCTTGAACAACACAGGGGTTCAGGGTGTCAAACCCCTGCACAGCTGAAAATCCACATATAAAATTTGACTCCCCAAAAACTCTACTAAGAGCCTACCATTGACCAGAAGCCTTACTGGTAACATAAACAGCCAATGAACATATACCTCATATGTAATGTGTTTTATATACTGTGTTCTTATAATCAGTCAGCTAGAGAAAAGAAAATGCTAAGAAAATCACAAGGAAGAGAAAACCCGTTTACAGTACTGTACTGTCTTGAAAAAAATCCACACAGAAGTGGACCCATGTAGCACAGTCCCATGTTGTTCAAGGGTCTTCTGTATTTCCTTAGAATCTTGGTTTTAAAGGACTCTGAAATGTCAATGCTTCCCGAAAAGTATGGGGAAGGGCACTGAATTGATGATAGGGATACACGGTTTTGAGTCCAAGGGGGTTCTTGTTCTGAATGATCCTAGGGATACTTTTGGATAATCATTTCCCTTCTCTCCTTCAGTTCTGTCTCCAGTCAAATGGAAAAAAAAAAAAAAAAAAAAAAAATATATATATATATATATATATATATATATATGTCCTACCCCATACAGTAGCTCTGAGGAATGACTGTGCAGCTCGCCTCCAATACAGTAGATCAGGCTCCAAGGGATGTGAACGAGTTCTCCATGTGTCAAGCGCTAAGGACAGGGTTACCAGGAGCCTTTAGTCTTCTATGAAATGAGCCAAGTCTTTACCTAAAAGTTCAACTCAAATACCAATATTCAAAAGATAGGGCAAGGACTTTCATTCCAAAAGAAATGAGAAATGATCTAGCGTAGGCCAACATCCCCCAAAACGGGATGTCCTGAGAAAGACTGGGACTCTGACCACTGAGGCTGCATATACCACAGAACGCCCATCTTCCCATTAAAGCCAACTAAGAACCAATGGTGGCTCCATCATTCCATGGCCAAGACCCCAGAAGTAGCAAAGCAAAGCTCTGAATAATTCACAATAGTGAATGGTAGACAGGAATGCTCTGAGAGCTTGCCTACCTCATTTTTTTTCTTGATTTCTTGCTTATTTCTTCTTGCAAAGTCAAATGATACACAAAAAGAACACCTCTTAGTGATAAACATGTAAGCATCTATTGATACGTCTGTCAGAGTCAATTACACTATCAAGAAAGCAAGTTTACATTAAGACCGAGAGTCCATTTAATGTGTTATTTCTGGTGCATTTTTTTCCTGCCGTGAATGAGAATAAGATAGAAGATGCAAAATAATAAAACTGGAGACCGGCGCATAGAATGCAAGATAGATACAAATCTACACATAACCCTAATGCACCGAGAGATCTTCTGGACAAAGAAGGTTTTGTTCCAACTTGCTGCTTGTTTTGATGCAAATGTAGGATGTACCATGGCCCAGAAGCCTACAGCCTCCAGTGGGCCCAACGCAGTCATCATGAGCTATTCTCTGTTAGGATTTCGATTTCAGAGTCAACGTATGCCTTGGCAACAAGAATCACTATGCCTAGTGCAGATAAACCAAGGCAAAGGCCCTTTGGAAAAATACAAAATATTTACCTAGCAACTCCTAGTGAACCACATGTGTGCTGCATACTGATGAGTGGTAGCCGATGGTTCTGGAAAATTCACTACGTAAGAAAAACAAACACGGCCCTATACAGTAAGGCTACAGCATATGCCTTTGGAGCTCAGGACAAGAGAAATCTACTACTGTCCAGCAAAGAACAAGCCCGGTGGCCTGACAGCCGTGATGTGGCAGGCTGCCTTTCTTCTTTTGTCCCCCAAATAAACAATAAAATAATAAGACAAGTGAATATCCCAGGAAAACTCCCGTCTGATTCAAAACTCATCTTCAGAGCTGTCGGCTAAGAGCATGACTCGGTCTTGCATGCTGTTGAATTCTCTCTGCTGGGGAAAGAGAAACAGAGGAGCATTAAGCCCTTTCTGCTGCAGAGCAAAACTGAAAAACAGGCCCCTTGAAAAGGCATCCCACCACAGGCAGCGGCAGCGGCCGCTAAGGCAAACCAGGGGGCGTGTCAATACCGTTCCTGCCTCATTAAACCCCGTGTGCTTTATTAAGCAAATCAGCAAAGCAATGCCTGTTCTGAAATGGCTGAGGTTTTGCTGTTGTTGGTCTCCATACCTTTCTTTTATGCCTTTTGAAGCCGTTTCTCCTTCGGCGATTCATAACCTTAATGCTGTAGAGAGCTCCCAAGATGAACAGGGCGCCGGCTATCCCGACCCCGACAGGAACCAGCATCCCAGACATGTAGCCAGCCTGCACGGAAAAGAAGGTGTCCATTAGGAGGCTACATTGACCACAGCCGAGGGTTTCTCCTTTCTGCCGGATGGCAGCAGGCTTTTAAATACCTGGAATTCTCCTACTTGCTTTGTCATAAAATAGCACCTAGAATAAAGGTACCTTTTAGGGAGAAGGCAAGAGAGAGAACAGTAGGACTATTTGGGGAAAGTTCAAGTATTTAGAAGAAGTACTGAAATTAATCACCCAGACCTCGTGGCACCTAGAGCTGCTTGCTTATGCACATTTGTCAACATCAGGTTTCGGTGGCAGAAGAATAATTTGTATCAAAGATGGATGAAGTAAGCTTCTGAGAATACCAAGACTATTAAAATGCTCACAATCTCAGCTGCCTTACAGTAAGAAAGGGAAGAGGAAGGATGCTCGGTGTTGGGGGCACAGGCAGAAAAGACAAGGATGGGAGAGGGTATACACATAAGGTGGGATTTATAGGAAAGGAGAAATCTGCCCAGTGGACAAGACCAAAGTTGGGGCTTGGGAGGGAATTCTGAGCATCCCCAGCCCCCAAAGGAAAGAAGTAGCAGAGTAAGGTGCAAAGATCACTACCAGCAACAGTGGCACTTCCAAAAGAACCTGGAGGTGTCTGGTATCTGGTGTGTCTCCAATGTCCCCAAGGTGTCTCTATGGATACGTTGGTTCTAAGTGAGCACCATGATGTCCACACATCCCTCGGCTTAGGTAAGTAGCTCCAGATCTTCCCAAGCTCAGGGGAAGGCCATCATCCTAAAGGTGCTCCCTGCATCTTGGCCAATATGACACCTCGGGGCCACAGCATCATGTACTTACCTGGAGCCCTTTCACGGAGGAACATGACACTGGTTTGCCCTTGAAGAAGGCCCCTGCTAGAAGCCTACCCAGACAAAATACATAAAAAATTAAAATTTTTAGGTTTTAGAGGGTCATTATGCAGGGGTGGGGAGGAGCCCATGAGTCTGTTCATTTGTTTGACTATTTCTAAAATTTCTAATGTAGGACAAACTATTTCAAGTACCTTTCAGAATGAGCCAAAATCTGAGAGGGACATAGAATAAAGTTTTTTTAAAAAGTGCTGAAGTGTGCAGACTGTGATGCTTTCCCAGCGTTTCCAAGACTAAATCAGAGGATTACACGAGCCCTTCTACAATTGTAGCTCCCCCTCCGTGCACACAGCCAGCTCACTCACTGGTTCTGTTTTCCAGAGTCTTGTGTTAGGGCAGAACATGGAAATTTTTCCATTAATTTGAGAACAATAGCATTGTTCATCAGCATACTAAGTGTTTTTCTCCAAGAAACAAAGCCCAGTCACTTTTCAACAAATTAATATGCTTTGCAGAAACCTAAACTTTTTCTGAAGTTCTTCCAGATCTACTTAAGGGCTTATAAAACTGTAATTTTCCATGTGGGAAAATACTGGACAAGAGCAAAGTCTTGGTACTCTCATAAGAGCTGTGAATATATTGCTTTAAAACCACCATTCCCAATACACGGAAACAAATGTACGTATTGAAATACGATCAGCTTTAAGCCCCGGAGATTAGACTCGAAAGAGGTGTACATCAGAAGATGATAACCTGAGCTGTCCGAAGTCTGGCTTGATCAATCTCTGTGTGGGTCTCCTTGTGCTGTGTAACTTCAACCCACACCCAAGAGCATGACTATTCCAACATGCGTCACTCTTTCTCATACTTCTTATTTACACCTTTAGATTTCTAGTTTCTAGAGCTTTAATTGGGAGAGGAGAAGTGAGTTGGGGGAAATTGGAGGGGGAGACAAACCATGAGAGACTGTGGACTCTGAGAAACAAACTGAGAGTTTCAGAGGGGAGGTGGGTTGGGGGTTGGGTGAGCCTGGTGGTGGATATTAAGGAGGGCACGTATTGCATGAAGCACTGGGTGAGGTGCATAAACAATGAATTATGGATTATTTTAAAAATTTAAATTAAATTAAATTTTTTTAAAAATCATGCAGATTTCACCAAAATTCAATTAATCTCTCTCTCTCCCCTCATGTGTGGTGTGTGTGTGTGTGTGTGTGTGTGTGTGTGTATGTGTGTGTGTGCTGCCTGTGTTTGAAATTATAATTAAAAGATGTGATCCAAAAAAGTAAAAATAAAAAATAAAAGATGCAATCCAAGTAACCTCTCTTCTTCCAATATATTTTAACCATTCTTCTTTCAACACTAATGGAGAATAGGCTCTTCTTTCAGAATTGGCCATGACTTGGAGCACCTAGGTGGCTTAATCAGTTAAGTGTCTACCTTCAGCTCAGGTCATGATCCCAGCATCCTGGGATCAAGCCCCAAGTCGGGCTCCCAGCTGGGTGGGGAGTCTCCTTGTTCCTCTACCCCTCACCTCCCCCAACTCAGGCTCATGTGCTCTCTCTCATAAATAAATTAAATATTTTTTTAAAAAAAAAGAATTTCCCAAGACTTGTTTCCTACAGAGATGAAAACAAATAAGACCCATGAACATATTTTCTAAGTTATAAACCCTGCCTAGTGCCTCTTCTCTGGTCAGAATCATTGGACGTTCAAGTACCTGCACAGATAACAGCCTGAGAAGGACATAGCTGTGCCTGTGTATACTCTGAGTGAGAATGCATAACTTGAGTCTCATCATGAGGAAACACACAATAAACCTAAAATGAAGACTATTCTATTTTTTTAAAGGACTATATTTTTTTGAAAGTCAGTGTCATGAAAGACAAAAGATGGTTATAAAAATGTTCAAGAGTATAGGAAAATAACGAATCATGGCAACTAAATGTGTTACATGACCCTAGACTAGATCCTATACTGGAGAAGAAAAATGCTTTTAGAAAGGTATTTTGAGTTTGTTGAAAAAAACTGAAATATGGATGCCAGATTTGATAAAAAGTACTGTATCAATGTTAAATCCACTCAAGCTGGAAACTGTACCATGTCTGCTAACAGAATATTCCCATTTGTGGGAAATACACACTAAAGCATTTGAAGTAAAAGCACCATGGTATATGCAACTTATTCTCAAATAGTTCAGAATTTAAAAAAAAAAAAAAAAAAAAAAAGGAGGCAGAGATGGGCAGACAGACCAGCAAATGATAAACAAAATGGGGTAAAATATTACAAACAAGTACATCTGGGTAAAAAGTATAGGGCATTCTTTGTACCTATTCTTATATCTTTTTTTTTATAAAACTGAAAATAGTTCCAAATAAAAAAGTTTTGCATTTTTAAAGTAGATTATAAGTCAAAATATGACTAGATATAGTTAATTTTAGTTTGTGTTAGTGTTGGGTTTTTGTTGGCTTTGTATTACATTCATGAGAAAGGTATCCTTCTTTCTTAGGATAATGTATTGGTTCAGAAACATCTGTTTTCAAGAAAAGTATAAGAAAACCTAACAATATGCTGTACTGTCTAAAGTCTGCTGAGTTAGGACAATACCCTTACATTGCTTTGCAACAGTGGCTCTCAGACTTGAGCATCTATGAAAATTGCCAGCAAGACTTGTTGAAACAGACTGCTGGGCCCCGTTCCCAGAGTTTTTGACTCAGTAGGTATAGGGTGGGGCCCAAGAATTGCATTTCTAGCAAGTTCCCAGGTGATGCTGATGCTGCTGGTCCAGACTACACTTGAGAATCGGCACTATGCGATATAGTCTGGATCATCCATTTTCTGGGTTATTTCCTAAAACTAGAAGAAACAGAATGATCTTGGTGACATAACAACAGGGTTGGTCTTTATGACCCAACTAAAGTTACTATGCCTCTCAATTCTGAGAAGCATTTTAGATGTTGAAAAGACATACCAATAGGTAGCCAAGTTAGGATTTGCCCAACAAGCATGACCAACTTGGACATTAAGATGGAAAGAAGAGTGATGATGGAATGAGTACAGGGACTGACCCTCAGAGGCCATTCACCTCTTCTCCCAGAGCAAGAACCTCCCATTTCAGCTGGGCTCAGAGTAACAATCACTGCTCCCTGACTTCTGTGCAACTGTATGTGACCGTGTGATCTATCGCACTCAGAAGAGAATACATTAGTGGCAGGTACGGCTTCCCAACATGCTCTTCAAGAGGGGAGCACAGCCTTCATCCCCCATGTTTTGAGAATGAGAGTGCCTTTATCTTCCCTTTTAAGAGGGAACAGGTGTCTTTGCCTTCCCTTTTCCTCCATCCCCTGGCTAGAATTTGGACCTAGCTAAGTTGGAACTGCCATCCAGGACCTTTAGGTGACCTTGGGAATGAAGATGACAAATGGTGGAGCATCAAATTAAAGGAGCCTGAGCCCCTGTCACAGTGTTGCTCCCCATTAACCCTTGACTGCTACCTCCAGACTCATAAATGAGAGACAAACTTCTATCTTGGTTAAGCCATTGTCCCTGAGGTTCACTGTCATTCATAGCTGATCTTAATCCTAGCTTAAACCTAGCAGAGGGAGAGGGAGAAACGGACTCCCTGCTGAGCAGGGAGCTGGACATGGGGCCTTGATCCCAGGACCCTGGGATCATGATCTGAGCCAAAGGCAGACGCTTAACCGAATGAAACACCCAGGCGTCCCCAGAACTTTTTAGAACACTATTCTTTCTAGAGCCAAACTAACTTCACAGAAATACCAATATTAGGTACAACTGAATAACACTAAACTGAGAAGATGTCCTGGTTGGCCAAAGAGCCAGTTAAATAAATATTTAATTTCCAGTTCTAAGGGATTCTGACTTTTTCATCAAAGAGGCAATAGTTTTGCTCTCAAATAGTTACTGAAGATAATGACTAACAAGACTTTTATGGATGAGAGTCAACTAACAAGTTAGCTATGGGGTGAGGGGTGAGGGCGAGAACAAGAGAGAGAGGAAGATAAATATATATGTACACATGTATGTGTGTGTACACCTATGAACGTGTGTCACAGCCAAGTGTAGAATATTTTAATCACATGGGAAGAGGGAATCTTGGAAAGATTATGGTGAATCCCTCCAAGAAAAAGTCAAAATATGAAGAAATAGGCGTCAAATAAGCCAAACACAGTTAGAATCTCTATTTTTTTAATTAAGATATACTGAAAAAAACACTCCAGAAGAGAGGGCTGGAAAATCTCAAAATAATCCAGAAAACTAAGGGTCACACATAAAATTATTTCTCTTGGTTAAAATGATAGCAAGAAGGTGCCAGGCCTTTGAGACAAATAAGAAGGGTCTACAGAAATGGAAAATACAGCCTTTCTATAAAGCTGCACAGATTTTTTTTTAATTGTGATAAAGCTATCTATAGATACAGGTAAGAAATTTTGAAATACCCAACTTCAAAACTAGAGACATTCAAAAATTTATTCTCTTAAGGGTTTTCTGGTGTACTTTTTTACACAGAAGATATTTTCTACAGAAACAATGATATATGGATTCCTAAATTAATCTACCAAAGCCTATTTCCTTTTCATTGCATCCTGTTTTCTCCTGAAACATGACAAGAAGCACTACTAATATAAGTGTATTCGGTTCTTAACTTTTGAGCTTTATTTCCCCCCAAATCCTGCTCAGTCCATCCAGTCATACCTCCCTTAGACAACTGGACCTATTACAGATACCAAAACGGCCTCCAATAACCCCAACATGCTTAAAATTTTTCAGCATCCCTTTAATAAGTATGACCACAGAACAGTCTCATTCTCAAAAACCATCTATGCTAAATTTTACTGAGAAGCACAAAGAGAGTAATGCGACTTAATATAATCATACAATTTTCATTGTAATTTATTCTTTAACAATAAGCTGCAGCAAAATAAATATTAGTCATCCAAATATGGGGAGAACTGACTCTAAATAATAAAAAAGATATGGAATACCATCAACAGAAGTATATGTCGGGACTGCTGATTTAAAGGTAACTCAATATGTGGTAGTTGAAAAGATTTCCATTCACTAAACCCCCAGTTAAATCTGAGTTGAGTTATAATAATGAAATCTGACACAGGCTACAGCAAGGAATTCAGAATTCCAACAATATTTTTATGAGTAATTCCAGTTTAAAATTCTAAGATAACCAAAAAATGTAAACTTGGAGAGTGTTGAAAATTAAAAGAAAGTGAAAAATAGGAACCTGGAAGGAAGTTAATATGGTCCATCACAGACATGGATGGCAGAATTAATGCATGAGAGAAATATTTTTCTATAGTTGCCCATTCCAGGCAAGTTAGCCCTTTGCCACCCAGTATGTAGTAGCACTGTGAGAGACTACATAAAAGTTGATCTAAGGAGAGTGCTCAGGCACCCAGGTGTTTTTACTCCAAACCACCCCCACTATGGCTTAAGGATGCTCTTTCCATCCCAAACTTTTATTCTTAACTCAAGTCCATCGATTTTTGCCTTGGGTCAGAAGAATCAATGCCTTCCAAAATCCAAGGTATTTCTTCCTCATACAGGAGGATCAGGCTTACAAGAACCTGGCATTGGGTTATTGGGTACTGGGACAAGATATAGCCAGAAAAACTGGGATTACACTGCTGATCCCTAGAAGAAATTCCACCTGGATATGTCAAGGAAATTTTCCAGCTGTCGTAGTAGATGATGCCTTCATAACAAGGATGGTGCTCCAAAGAATAAGGTGTCCCTTGTGTTGTATAAGAAGGAACTGAAAGGGCAGGTCTTCCTTCTTGTTGGGTACCTGGAAGTAGCCTTGTATCTTTGCACAGATTACCAGAATCAGAATGATGAATTAAGGCTCCATTACTCTGACAATCTTTTATTTGACAAAGCCATGCCCTTTAAGATGAATTCAAAGGAAGAAAATACTTCTCCTCTTACCTTGTCTTTTAGTTTTTCCATCCAGCTTCTCACTAGGGAAAATAAGAGAATAAAATGTAAATATCCATCTTTTTACTTATATTTCATTGAGTTAATTTGAGAACTTACATTTCATGGTATTAAGTTAATTTGATGCACTGACTTTATTGGATGAAATACAGTGAAAGGGTCAATAGTATTAACATGACATTAATAGTCTTGTTTTTATTCTTATTTGCTTAAAAATGCAATGGAAAGCACAAACATACCTTCACATCATCATTAAATGAACAGAGAATATTTTTATTTGTTAAACATATTTGTATTACTACTGAAGGCTTTTGGGGGGTGGGTCTGGGAAAGGAGACAGAAAATCACTTTTAAAGTATCAGCTTCATTCCCAACCCAAGCACCACCAAATAAATAAATAAACTAATCAATTAATTTACTAATTAATTATCAAGTTCATTTCTTATCTGACATTTTCTCTTTAATGTTACACATCTTTCCCAGTTTTTAAGCTCAGTGGGTATTCTGCACTCAAGTTAACATCCCGGCAAAGTAAGTAGGATGGGGCGATGGGTGGGCCAGCACTGTTCGGCACTGGCTCCAAAGAGAAGTACTTGCATCCACAATTGAAGAAAAAAAAACTGACTAAATGCAAAAAGAGGAATTATTTCTGAAATACATATAGCTTGCATACTGAACGATGCCATCACAATACAACCACTATCAAAAAATAAATAAATAAAGGCAATAATCAAGTAACAGCTTAAAAAGCCACTGAAAAGGACTACATCAACCATGAAGTGTTAAGTAGACCATTATTACAACCATTTAGAAGTACATATGCCGAGAATAGAACAAATATCATTCAAAATAAAAACATGTGTTAGAAGGGCCATGGGGGTTTTTTTCTTCTTTTTTCTTTCATTTAAATTTTAGTTAGTTAACATATAATGCAATATTGGTTTCAGGAGTAAAATTCAGTGATTCATCACTTACATACATCACCCTTGGCTCATCACAACAAGTGACCTCTTGAATACCCATCACCCATCTAGCCCATCCCCCACCCACCTCCCTCCATCAAGCCTCAGTTTGTTCTTTAACAATAAGAGTCTCTAATGGTTTGGGATGCCTGGGTGGCTCAGTCAGTTAAGTGTCCAACTCTTGATTTTGGCTCAGGCCATGGTCTCAGGGTCATGAGATCCTGAGACATAGAATTGTCTCCATGCTTAGCGTAGAGCCTGCTTAAGATTCTCTCCTTTCCCTCTGCCCATCCCAGTCTCTCACTCTTAAAAAAAAAAAAAAAAAAAAAAAGAGTCTCATGGTTTGTATGGCCATATTAAGGATAGTTTGAAGTACGTAATGGGGTTCTTCATCCTTAATAGCTTTTTAAAGTTATAATAATGATTCAACATTGAATAAAAATTCTATTTTGAAAAGCATGGAAAAGGAGAAAAGAAGACAAATATTATCAAAGATTAGTAAGCCAACAAAAACCTTTCAAGATTTCCTTAAATTTCCTTTCCTCTCCAGGAGTTTCAACAGATAGGAAGGAAGAACACAGAGGGGCAGACCAAGAAACAGGTCCCAAAAGGTGTAGACAAGGGATTGGCAAACTTTTCCTGTAAAAAGCCAAACAGTAAACATTTAAAGCTTTGTGGGCCACATAATCTCTGTCACAACTACTCAACTCTGCTGTGGCAGTGTGAAAGGACTCAGAGACAGTACATAAATCAATGGGTTTGGCTATATTCCAATAAATGTTACTTATGGGTATTGACCTTTGAATTTCATGTAATTTTCATAGGTCACAAATACCTTTCTTTTTTATTTCTCTCAACCATATTAAAATATAAAAGACATTCTTTGCTCATGGGCCATACAAAAATGGTTAGCGAGCCAGACTGGTTCACCAGTCACAAGGTGCTGACCCCCTGGCACAGACACACTTTGCCCAAGAAGTTGGTGTCTCCATTTACAGTCTGATTCTAGTAATAAGATACCTGACATGAGTGATTCCAGCACACATGTGCACATGGATTGGCCCCTGACAGAGCAGGTTCAAATTTACCTCATCATTTGATCAACAAACCAAAAACAAACATGAAAAGTATGAGGGAAGATTATACTCCAGGAAAAGATGGGGAAACAGACTCAGAGAAGCTAACAGACTTGCCCACAGTTAACCAGGGAGTAAAGAGTCACTGGAATTCCAACAACTATCTGGTTTAACAACTTATAGGAATAAGACTTCATAACTACCCATTTATTTTGGTGATACCCCACTCTCCTACTCTCTCAGGTTGAAAATGTGGAGCTACCTTCCTTGCACTCTTCTAGCTGCTTCAGACCCTGATTTCATTCTCTCATGTCAAGATCCTAGCAAAACCACTCTGCTTTGTCCTTCCTTCAACACTCCTTCTGTCTCCACAGGGATTCAGGCAAAGATGGTGGTGTACAATAAGGACATGATCAGTCACAGGAAGACCAATAGAAGAAAGGGCAGGAACCTTAGAAATGAGGCTAGGGGTTGGTGGCTTCCTGGAGAAGTGAAGACAACCACTGATTTGCTGAGCAACTCTGGAGAAATTAATGAGACTCTGGAACCCTCAGTTTCCTCATATATAAAATGACCATGGTAACATTTGTCTTGCAAGATTGTTGTAAAGATTGGAAATAAGATGTGCCACATGTCTAGGACAGTACTTGGTGTAGAGAAATAAGATTTCAAGAAAAATATTTAATATGTTAAAATGAAAAACTGGGGTATATATAACATGAGCTCAAGTTTGTGGATAAAAATGTTATGTATATAATTGGGGTAATATACATTTAAATGTTAACTAAATTAATAGGTTGTAAAATTATGGGTGATTTTCTTTTCTTCCCTGTATTTTTAGAATTTTCCAAAGTATTTATAATTTCTTACTGCTTTTAAAATAAAAGAACCCCAGAAAATTCTATAAACCCTTGCAAATGGATTAATGGTGGATTGCTGACAGTGAGGAACACAAGGACTTAGGACCCTTCCATTTGGATAATTCCTTAGCCCACGGCTATTGATTCATTCTAATCCCACTGATTCTGGTTTGTTTCCTTTCTTGAAATTTTATTTAATGCAAGTCTGAACGCACAGAAATATAATGAGGCCTCCTTCTAGCAAGCAGAAGGTACAAAGAAAACAAGAGAACATGTTTTGTTAAAAACAGGTTCTCCCTGAAGATATTTGGAAATGATATATCCAATAAAGGATTAATATCCTAAATGTACAAAGAACTTACACAACTCAACACCACAAAAACCCGAATAGTCCAATGAAAAGGAGGCAAAAGACCTGAATAGACATTTTCCCAAAAAGGACATACAAGTGGCAAACAGATACATAAAAAGATGCTCAACATCACTCATCATCAGAGAAATGCAATGAGATATCACCTCCTACTTGTCAGAATGACTAGAATCAAAAAAGATAAGAAATAACAAGTGTTGGCAAGGATGTGGAGAAAAAGGAACCCTTGTGCCCTGTTTGTGGGAATGTAAATTGGCATAACAACTATGGAAAACAGTATGGAGGCTCCTCGAAAAATTGAAAATAGAAATCCCATATGCTCCAGTAATTCCGCTACTGGTTATTTACCCAAAGAAAACAAAAATATTAATTTGGAAAGATATATGCACCCCTATGTTTATTGCAGCATTATATACTATGGCAAGATATGGAAGCAGCCCAACCATCCACCACTGATGAATGGATCAGGAAGATGTGGTACACACATACATAATGGAATATTACTCAGCCATAAAAAAAGATGAGTCTTGCCATTTACAACAACATGGATGGACCTAAAGGGTAGTATGCTAAGTTGAAATAAGTCAGATGATAAATATTATATCAACTCACCTATCTGTGGAATCTAGAAAACAAAACAAATGAATGAACAAACAAACAGCAAAAGCAGACCTATAAACACACAGTACAAACTGGTTCTGATGGTTGCCAGAAAGGAAAGGGGTGAGAGGTTGGGCAAAATAGGTGAAAGAGAGTGGGATGATACAGGCTTCCAAGGTGTGGAATAAGTAAGTCCTTGGGGTAGAAGGTACAGCATAGGGAATACAGTCAATGGTACCAGAATAGTTTTTGTTGTATGGTGACAGATGACCTCTACACTTGTGATGAGCATAGAATAAAGTATAGACTTGTTAAATCACCATGTTGTACACCTGAAACGAATGTAACATTGTGTGTCAACTAGACTTCAGTTTAAAAAAATAAATAAATAAGGCAGTTTTCTCCCTCCTGCTCACTAGTGCCCTCTTATGTATAGGATCCCAGGCTGAGCAATTTGCCCTCTCCTAGTATACCCCCTAGAAAAAGGGAAGAGGGAGAGAAAGAAACTGCAGATAAAATAACATTTCCATGTGTCCTATCAAATGTAAGTATGGTTGGTTTCTAATAGGCCATGGCTGTAAAGTATCCCAACTGTTTATTTAGAACGGTATCTTTAATTTCCCTTTATTTCCAACAACAAACTTTTAGTGGCTACATTTATGCCAGATGTACCCATAAATTCTTCTTCACTAAAGAGGAAAGGGATGGGAACCAGAGGAGACTCAGGATTTGTCTGGGTTAATAGTTAAAATTTGTTGGACAACTCACTAAAGCTTACAAGGTAGGTATTGTCATCCCCCATTTTACAGATAAGGAAAATGAAGCTTAAATAAAATGTCAAAAGCCACACAGCTAAAAAGTGGCTGAGCCGGAATCTGAACCCAGGACCTTATGGCTAAAGTAGATGCCTATTTAGTATGCCAGTGGGTTGCTTTGGGGAGGGGTGCAGGTGGGGGACCTAGCAAGGCCATCTCCCAGCACACAACAGGGCTATTTCTCTTCTGGAGATGAGCGCATACCCACATTGGAGTATCGACTATCTGTTAACTCTGGTTCGCTCTTTCTGTATTTTCTCCTCCTGTTCTCCTCTCTCTGACTAATGTCCTCTTCCCTCTGCCTCTAGGTGTATCTCCCTCCAACTCTGTCCCTTACTCTGTGGTTTGTCTCTCCTTTCATTCCCCTTTTTCTCTTTTTCTCAGGCTCTGTGTGTGTATATGATTCTGTTGCTTTTTGTATATAACCCACTGAGGAAATATGGCTCTAGAAACCATCCTCAATCAATGAGGGCTATGACTTGGTGGGTATATTAGTCTCCAGCTGCAGCTATCATGAATTCAATGGCCTAAAACAACATCAATTTATTATCTTACATTTCTGGAAGTCAGAAATCCAAAATCAGTCTCAATAGCTAAAGTCAAGGTGTCGACAGGGCTGACACATTTCCTTGCTTTTTCCAGCTTCTAGAGGCTGTCTGCAGTCCTTGGCGCATGGCCTCTCCCTCCATCTTCAAAGCCAACAGCACAATACTTCAAATCTCCTCTCTCTAAACTCTGCTTCCTTCATCATATTTTCTTCTCTGACTCAGCCCCTCCTACTTCTCTCTTAGAGGAGGACTCTTGTGATAATCTCCCCATTTCTATGTCCTTAACTCAATCACATCTGCAAGGTACCCTTTGTAAGGCAATATATTTGCAGATTCTGGGTTTTAGGATGTGGACATCTTGGGAGGGAGCATTAGTCTCCCTCCCACATTGGGTAAATTCCCCAGATTTCCTCAACCCTGAGGAGTGCTCCACACAGCTTCTCAGACATTCCCCAAGAGCAAGGAGCCCCAGGAATAATCCCCTCATTCACACCCCCTTTGCTGGCTCTCCAACTACCCTGCCTCGCTTCCTCACTCCTTTGCCATGCTTCCTGGGGTTCCTTTCCAAAAAACTCCCTGCACCCCAATGCAGGCTCAGGGTGTGCCTTTATGGAGAACTCAAACTAAGACATTAGTCCAGTTCTGCCACCACACAGGAAGGCCTGCCCTGCGCCAGACCAACTTCATTTATTTTGTACATGAAAATAAACTCTTAGAATGAACAGAAGTTAGGCGCAAGGAAGAAAGGCAAGCTGGCCAAGTTCAAGGCAGATGCCGTCTCCACTGATCTAAACTAATTCTAAATGAAGGGCTTCAGGCTACCCAGATTTATAAGATATACCCACTCCCTAACGTTTGCATGAGATGTACTTCATAGCTAGTTCCACTTAGTTCACATTTGACTTTAAAAGGGTTATACATGTCTCTTTTAATAGTGAAATTTTCAATATCATAAGGTGGGAAACTTTATTTGTATGCTAATCAATGAAAAGAGAAATGTATATTCCACCTGAATAAAAAATGCAGTATCAGCACATTGTGCTTTGCTCAAAGCACATGTAACTAAATTTCAATTACAGTGTTTCTACAGTGTCAAGAAATGAACGGACAGCAGCTCTCTTTCCTCCTTGTTATTTAACCATAAGTGCCCCTTCCAGCCTAAGAAACAGCAAAGCTTTTTTTTCCAACTTACATAACACCATTAAGGATAATTAAACTTACTAAGTTTTCAATATTGTCTTCATGTTTTTCCAAAACTCATAAGTTTTTTCAGCACCAAATTATTCTCTAATGATGCTAAATTTACCTGTTTTAAACATCACAGAGAAATTCTATCTATAATCATTTGCTCTTCACATAATTACAGAACAGAAAGATTCCAATGACTAGGATGACGTACTGCTTTGCTTGCATAGAGCTAAGTGAGCAGCAATCATGCAGCTAAGAAGCAATTAATTCTGCAGGCACCTCACTGAGATTTAGAGAGAAGGGTATAACGAGCCCAAAGACCCTAATCTCTACTTTCAAGTAACATTACGCATGCCTTTAGCTAACTGCAAGCTGAGGAACTTACTAGATACCTAGTGGGAGGATGCAAAGAGAATGTCTTGTAATCATCTACACGTCTTGCCAGGGTCATTTAGGAACACTAACCATACTGATCAACTCTATACCGTATGGTTACCAGCTCCAGTGAGGAAAAGGCTGTTATGAACTTCATCTATATGGAAAGCCATGATGCATAAATGAAGAAAGCATCCCTCCAGGTGTGTTTTGTTGTTGTTGTTGTTTTTTCCCCCCAAAAGAGAAGCATGATATACAAATTGCTCAGGAAGGAAAAAACACCTTGTCTATGCCCCTCCTCTACACCTGATTAAGAAGGAACAAGAAAATCACTGCGCTTCATGCAACATTCCCTTGAAAGTTCTGCTAAGCACGGAAGCTTCCCACCTTCTACCACTGCACAGCATCGAGTCCATGCTCAGGGCACCTGCAATTCTCTCCAGCTCACTCTTACTCCTCTCTCTTCATATTTGTACTCTCCGATTTTCATGCCACTGGTGGAAAAAAAATTATTCGGTCTTCCTACATAACTTCCAATATAAAGCTGACTGCTTCCTGAAGTGCAGTCTCATCAGACTCCCAGGGCAAAGTCAAGTTTGTATGTGTGCCGCTTGCCAGAGCCACTGAATCCAGAATTTCCCATCTCAGGGTAGATGTGAGGCACTGGTCACCACAGGGTCCCATCAGCCCTGACTGCAGTCCCCTATTCTACGTCTCACGGAATGTGACAGCCCACTGTAGCGTCATGACAAGGTCCCCCCGACACACCCCTCTCCTTTACGTAAATTTTGGGACTTCCACGGATGAAAGCTACGGCTTGAACAAACAGTGAGCCAAAGAGAAGACCAGCCAGGGAAAAGCTGAAGTCTCCTACTTGCGGATGTGCGGGCCTGGTTCTGCACCAACAGCAAGAAGCTTCCGCTTTCTGAGTGTGGTGGCTCCGCCATCAGATAGAGTCGATCAGACCTGGGGACCTGAATAAGTACTAAAGTGGTTTACAAGGCAGCTTCAAGGTTTGTTTCCGAAAGTTCCACTTACCAGTTCATAACGTGTCACTCGTCGCAATAATGGGCAAATACCAAGCAGCGCTCTCGAGAGAAATGAAGGCAAATCTTTGGTTAAGAGCACCTGAGCACCACACTTAATACACTGAAAGGCAGAGCTTTTCTTCCATCTGAATGGATTACTTAGAAAGAAAGTTGCCCTAAGCTCTTGATCCTCAGGAAAAAACCTACAGGTCTGGGCAGACCGCTCTAGGACAGACAGCCGGTGAACAACCTCAGTCTCTACCTTTGCTCCCTCTAAATCCCATAAGCAAACTTTGCACACGCTCCCTGGAGCAGCTGTTCCAACTATACACGGAAACTTTTTATTAAGGCAACAGACCCAATCTCCAAGGCCTCATTCTTTAATCATTTCAGTCATACTTCTATTTGGCCAGGTTCTTGAGATTCTTTTTTTTTTTTTTTTAAGATTTTATTTATTTATTTGACAGACAGAGATCACAAGTAGGCAGAGAGGCAGGCAGAGAGAGAGGGAGAAGCAGGCTCCCCACTGAGCAGAGAGCCCAATGCGGGGCTCGATCCTAGGACGCCAGGATCATGACCTGAGCCAAAGGCAGAGGCTTTAACCCACTGAGCCACCCAGGTGCCCCAGGTTCTTGAGATTCTAACCCTCCTATCCATCACCTGTACTTTCTTTCCCTCATTCTGGAACATCTCCTCACGTGATCTGTGATTTTTTGCATGAACTCATTTTTCACCGAGGGTTGTTTTTCCCTAGGAATCACGTCCACCCTGCATCGCGGAAGCGTCCCTACAGAGGGCCAGTTTCTTATTGCTTGTGCCAAGGGCCTAATGGGTTTCACCCACCCACCTGGAACAGGGTTGCACGTTAATTTCTCAGTTATAGGTTCTTGCATGATGAAAGCAGCCCTGGGACTTCGGTGTCATTTTTCTCTCCCCATCAGAGTCCAAGGAAAAGAGCTATGTGTAGGGTATTTTTCTAGACCCCTCTTCACCAGGGAGGCATTTTTTTTTCCAGAATGTTTTCTTTCTTTTTTTTTTTTATTATGTTCAGTTAGCTACTTTATAGTACATCATTAGTTTTTGATACAGTGTTCAATGATTCATTAGTTGTGTATATCTAGAATGCTTTCTCATGCAAAGGCTTGAATTCCTGCTCCCTCCCCTGCACCAGCCCAAGGCCACTGTCTGTTGGCCCCACGTTGGTGTCGAACTCCACCCCTCATCTCAGCTTCTGCATGGGGTTCCCGGTTCCCCCAAGGTTCCCTAGTTTCTCTGCTCGGGCCTCAAGGTGCTGCCTATGGTGACAATGGCTTTCCTTTTGCTCTCAGTTGCGTATTTTAAATTCTTATTTTATTTTATGCAGAACTTCTCTGTCTGATGCTGCTGGGACTGGAAATGCAGACCAACTTCTAATCAGGTGTTTTCGGTTTTTTATTTATCGAGGGAAAATTCACAAACCTAAAATCGACCATTTTAAGGTATATACTTCAGCACATTTAGCACGTTCACAATGTCTTACAACCGTCACCTCTACCTTGCTCCAAAATGTTTTGTATCACTCCAAAAGGAAACCTTGTACCCATTAAGCAGCCATTCTCCATTCTCTTCTCCTGGCCCCTGGCAATGACTATTCTGCTTTCTGTGTCTATGGATTTACCTTTTCTGGATATCTCCTATAAATGGAATCATACAATAGGCAATCTCTTGGGTCCAGCTTCTTCCACTTGGCGTAATGCACTTGAGGTTAATATACGTTGTAGCATGTATACGCTAGGCTAACCAGCACATGAAAACTGCTCAACATCATTAGTCATTAAGGAAATATAAATCAAAACCACAGTGGGACACCACTTCCTACCCACTAGGAAAGCCATAATGAAAAAAAAAGGAGAGGGGGAATAACAGTGTTGGCAAGGATGTGGAGAAATCAGAACGCTCATCCATTGCCGGCAGAAATGTAAAATGTGCAGCCACTGTGGAAAATAATGTGGCAGTTCCTCAAAACTCAAACATAAAATTATAATATGACTCAGCAATTCCGCTTTTAGATATATGCCCCAAAGAATTAAAAACAAACAAATAGTTATCCATGAATGTTCATAACAGCCCTATTCACAGCACCCAAAAGGTGGAGACAATCCAGGTGTCCATCAGCTGATGAATGGGTAAACAAAATGTGGCATATCCATACAATGGAGTATTACTCAACCATACAAAGGAATGACGTACTGATCCATGCTACAACATGGACAACATTATGCTAAGTGACAAAAGACAGGCACACTAAGCAATGATCAAAGAAGATCAAAGATGATGAGGTAAAGAAGCTATGTGGGCCCTCCTGGAAGCTGGGTGGATACTATAGAGAAGCAAAAGGGTAGAATTAATATTCCAGCCACACATACTCAACTCATCCTGCCTCAGATCCTGCATAATACCCACCTGACATATTCCCTACTCAAACAAATGCCCAACATTATACTCAAGTCAGCCTGCCCACATGACTAGAAAACAGGAGTCTCCTCTTATTAAAACAATTTCCCACTTAAAATATTTATTTCTCTGGAGTCACCATAAAATGTAAAAGTCAACAGCCAGACCATAAGCAGAGAAGCCAGGAAGAAACTCTTACCAAGGTTTCTTATTGGGTATGTTTTTAATCCATTTGAAGAAGAATGCAACATTTAGTAAGTATCTAAATAATACCAGGTGCTCTGTCAGAAAATATATACAAAGCCTTGCACATTTATGATTTAAAATAAAGGCTGCACTTATGTTTAACAGGGAGGAAGTGAAACTGAATTGTATTTTTTCAGCAGACATAATTAAACCCCACGACTCGGGGCATCGATTAGACACTAGAAATAAAATCTGATTCTCCCAGAGATTCATTTCCATACAAACACTTTTATGAGCTGCCTAACTGCACATGGTCCTGCATTAGCCATCAACCAAAATGGATTTGTTTTTACCTAGTAAAAAACAAACCTTGAACCCATTATGAGTTTCTTATGAAGAAGCCACCAGAGATCTTTCGTTTAATTGGCAACAAAACCACCTACATTATTAACGGTAAGTTTACTTTCTTCTTAACATAGAAGTCGAAAGGCCATCAGTGCTGCAACATGTAACAAATGTACACTAAGAACTTAACCAAAACAACATCCACTGTCTTCAGAGCCCAGAAAGATGGAGAAATATTTTTCAGAGATTTGTGTAAGGTTTCTTGTTCACACAGGGGCATCTACAATCGACTTCAGAGAGAATTGCAGCTATTATGAACATCTTAACTCTAAGAAAAATGCTTCCAAGATTTTAATGTGGTTTACGATAGATTAACAAATTGAAACTCAAGACCCAGTCATTCACACAGGGCCAAAAAGAAGTCAAACAAGAGTAACGGGAACTGTTTTCCTTGATGCTGCCTTCTCCCAGCATACACTTCACAGAAGGCTGCCTCAATTTCACCTTAGCGCCACAAGAGCCTTCACCAATTTTGTCCAAGCAATCTTTCCAAAAGGCAATCTGATCATATCACTCCCTGCTTAAAACCCCTTCAAAGCTTCCTATTGCCTTTGGGAACAAGTCCAAACTTCGTGTGGCTTACAAGGTCTGCGTGATTTCAGCTCTTACGAGTTAAGTGTGCCTCACCTCCAAATCTTCTCACTGGCTCTCGCCTCAGTCTCCACCTCCCCTTCTCCCAACTCACCTCTACTTCAGACTTGGCTGAAAGACTGTTTTTCAGGGAGGTCTGTTCTGAGCCCGACATGAGGTCCCTCTCCTCGGAAACCTAGAACGCCCTGTCGTTCCTGTATTGTTAACATAGTAATACAATCATAATTGTTTGTGTTAGATGACTGCCTTTCCTGTTAGTTGATGGAACTCCCTGAGATAGGGATTGTGTCTGTCTTGCTCACTGCTGGGGCTCCAGCACCATACAGCACCTGGCATGTGGGAGACACTTTGTTGAATTAATGAGTCATCTTCTACAGTAACATATTCCCTTAAGGACTGAAGCTATTGTTCTTATATATTTGGAGCCAGATAAAAGATAACTGAGCTAATATAATTAATATGATCCTACTGAGTACTACCTGCATGGTTCTCAACCATTTTTGAGCAATGGAGCCCTCTGTCAGATGAGGACTATGGACTCCTCTTGGAATAATGTTTATAAATGCATAAAAGAAGATATATAGAACTCCAAAGAAATAATTACATTTAAATTCCATTATCAAATTATTTCTTAAATATGTGATATAATAGTAAATATGCCTTTTTACTGTCATTATGTAAGGAGAACTAGTGGCAGGTCTAACAACTACCGTAATTTCAAAGTAACGATGAGCATAAATGACATATTAAGATTATCTGTGACAACTCTAATGTTGATGTAAAAATATCTGTAGTATTTTTTTGGTGAGAAAGACACAGTTACTGCTAATACATACTAGTATGGCCACAGGCTCCACTCACAATTAGAAAGAACACTACAGTTCAGTCAGAAGTTAGTGAAAATAAGAATGTAATTTTTTTTATAGATTTTATTTATTTATTTGGGTGACAGAAATAGCAAGAGAGAGCACAAGCAGGGGGGGCAGCAGGCAGAGGGAGAAGCAGGCTCTCCGTTGAGCAGGGAGCCCCACATAGGGCTCGATCCCAGGACGCTGGGATCATGACCTGAACCAAAGGCATACGCTTAACCACCTGAGCCACCCAGGCAGCCCAAGAATGTAATTTTTACCATCCAAATTCATGGGCACTTCAGGAGATCCCCATAAAAACCAAAGAATTGCACTGCTTGGCCCTCCCACTGTGGGGGAGTATGGGTTACCCGACCCCCATAGCTGGATCCACAACCACATTTGTGTAGTGTTCACGTGTCCCCTGGATGGCTCCCAGACTTTGGCTGAGCATGGCGGGGTACCAGTGCAGGCCCATTCCTGTGGGACAGAGGACCCCCCAGTGGGGAACTTTGCCTTCAAAAGTCATAATCAGCCTGGCCAAAACATTCTCAGAACTGAGCTGTCAGCTGAGTCTTTTTCTCCCCAGTCCTCTTACCTTCCACCTGTCCTTTCACAGAAGTCAGACCTGCACTGAAAAGTTTATCTGAAAGCTCTCCCAGCCTACTGTTATGTCCTTCCTTTCATCCTTCCCAGGTGTCCCCACATGAAATCTCCTGCACACACAATTCCATCTTGACTCTGCTTCCCAGAGGACGTGAATGAATACAATACCTTTAATCAAAGAAAAAAGAAAAGCCTATTCAGCTGAGTTTGTTCAGACCTGACTATTCTGAAGATATCTAGACACAGAACATTTATAACACTTTACCAGTATCTAACACCTGATCGCATAAAAGCGCTCTTCAGAGAATTTTTTTAAAAAATCTTTCCCATAAACTCTTTGTCATCCAAAGGAAGGTCATTCATATAGGGTTAAGGCCAAGAACTCCCTGAACAGGTGATAGTGGCCCATTAAGGAAGCTGAAATGGGAAGAAGAGAACTGAAACCTACAGTCAACACAAAGACTTTATTTCAGTAGCGTGATTTGGCGATTATACAATGTCAACCCATTAGAATATCCTACTGTCATTCCTGAGAGCCCCACTGACAAAATATTATGGGATATGAAGTGCATACACAGGAACTCCACATTCATAATAGAGAAGCTAATACACTTGAGTGGCAAATATAACTTAGAATCGCAGAGAAGACGCTGCAGAAACAGGATTGTGACAAGGAAACCTTAATGGGGAAGAAGGAAAAAGACTGTGTACAGGACAGAGTAAGTCCCATTTCCACACTCCACACCTTTCACAAGAGATTTCAGATATATTAACAACACAAAAGGTAGTATTAGCACCAAAATAGGGAACAGGAACATGCCAAAAAAAAAGAGGGGGGGGCAGAGAGAGAAGTATAAATAAGCACAGAAGAATTGAAAAGGGAGAAATAAACCCAAGTATGAAGCTTCTATGAGCTGATGGAAAGAAATGGGCTCCTAGCACCCCAAGTTGATACTTAGAACACATTTTCTGACTGAGACCTCTTCCGGTGTGTTGGTTAGATTCTATAGGACCCTTAGAAGAAAGCATGCTTCCAGTACATTGTGAGCTAAATCAGTTGTTATGGGCTGCCCTGGGGAACTCCCTGTGACATACAGCATGGTTTCTTGGGGGTAATGCCTTCTGCATTACTTTTGGGAAAAGAATTCACTCTGAAATGTATAACATCTTGTGCTTCCTTCTGCACACAGAAACATGGCGGTATGGGTTGAATTGTGTCCTCCAGAAAGATGTTGGGTATGTTGGTGCCCTAACTGCCAGTACCTCAGAATGTGATCTAACTGGAAAAAGAGGGCTCGCAGCTGTAGTTAGTTAATTAAAATGAGGCCACCCTGGAGTGGGACGGGCCCTTAATCTAATACGAGTTGTGTCTTCCTGAGAAGAAGAGAGAAGCTCACAGAGAGGAGAGGGCCCCGTGAAAACACAGACACGCAGGAAGAAGCAGATGGCCACATGACGACAGGCAGAGATGGGAATGATGCATCGACAGGTCAAGGAACACCAAGGATTCTCCATAACGCCAGAAACTAGGAGAGGAGCAGGAAACAGACTCTCCCTCAGAGTCTCAGGAAGAGACCAACCCTGTCAACACCTTGATTTTTATTTCTAGCATCCAGAAAGGTGAAAGAGTAAATTTCCCTTGTTTTTAGCCACCCAGTCAGTGGGACTTTGTCATGGCGGCCCAAGAAACGAGTATCATAAGCGCAGGGCTTCTTCCCACAGGCCTGTCCCTCCAGCCTTCCTGCCTCTGCAGCCATCTTGTTCTCCATTTAAAAATCTCACATTCACACACCAGGTCTCAAGGGGCTTCATTCCTTGCCAGAGATGGACCAACACTGTTAGAAACTGGATCCCACGTAGCAAAAATCAGCCTGCTGATGAGGCTAAGGCCCTGAGTCACCTCTTTGTTCCTGTGGAACAATTTGCATGCCGAGACAATCTAGTTCAATTCTGGCCCCGATATATATACTTTAATAATACTTTTCTTCCAAGAACACTTATGAAAATTACCTCATCAATTCTCACTACTCCCTTGTGCAGCAAGACAGGGACACATATGATTATCTCAATTTGGAAGACGAAGACCCTGAATTCTAAGATCCTAGGACTATGAAGAACATCGAGAGGTCATCAGCTCCAAAGAGTCCCCAACCTGTTGCTCAGCAGAATGACCTGATAACTTAGTAAAAATACAAATTCACAGGCCCAGCCCAGCAGCTCCAGGACACAGCCCAGAGCCAATATTTCTAGCAAGTTCCCCACACATCTCCCCCTCATTTTTTTTTTTTTTCCTATAACCTGACTAGCACAATTTGTCAACTGGCATTTGGGAACCACAGAGAGCCTCATCTTTCTCAAGTTTGAGGAATATACGAGGAATTTACAAGATAAAAATGCTTATGATCCTCAGGTGCTAACAAGTTGTTTTTATCAGAACGTTACTTAAATAAAAACCTAAGTCCAGACATAAGCCCCTAATCCTGATAACTCTTTTGTACGACTATCCAACTCAAACAAGTTCACAAATTAAATGAGAATCCCAAGAAAATCCACGATGACACCACCAGCCACTGACTATCATGGAACCGGTCCCTGACGGTGTGGCATGCTCAGGTCACATGTGTTGGAGGGGACTCAATTCCCCTCCACCGTTCTCTCCAAGAGACATGACCAGGCCTGCCTTCCTGCAGCCTGCTTCAATGTCACGGCCTTCACGGCATGAGAATGTGATCCTAAACACAATCCAAATGCAGGTTTTCCAATCACACACATGCTCAGCCACAGCTGTCATCTAAATAACCTAAAATATGTTTATCCTGAGGTGTTCACATTCTTATCCAAATGTGAACACAAGATTTAAAATTTCTCATAGTTAACTTGTGGACCTCCCTTTGATAAACATTGATCTAATCCATTTGCCTTCTTCCTGGCAGTGTCAGAATTCAGTAAATGTTGACTTCAAATTCTTGGTAATAGTTAACACTATACTGTGCTTACTACAAAGCATCCACACTGCTCTAAGCCCATGACAAAGACAACCTTGTTGACTCTCCATAGTAACCAGGTATGGTAGGTACAACCATTATTTCCGTTGATTTCCACTGTGCAGACAACAGAACTGGGCAAGAAATGGTAAGCAATTTGCCTAAGATCACACAACTCATAAGGGGCAGACCCAGGATTTGAACCCAGAAAGCCTGTGTTCTTCACCACTAACTATATATACTTTTCAAGTGAGGTATTTGTGTTCCAAGATTTCTCTCTATTCCAGATGAGTACGTAGGAATGCGAGTCAATGGATCCAGGCTGGTAAGAGCAGCAGTCATTAGGAGCTTGAATGAGGGGTGGGAAGTTCCACTGCTTAGAGACAGGAAAAGGGAGCCTTAGCGACACACCAAGCCAAAAAGCCAGGCAAACCACCTAAATAGACATCCATCTGGAAAAGAGAGGTAAAGTAGAAAAATCTGGGTGGCTACCAAGAGGACAGAAACCAGGGAAACCGGATGAGTGAGCAGGTCTGAAGCAGAGTCATATTCTCTAAGCCGAAAAGGAAAATGTTTGCAGCCTCGGGTGTGATGGGGAGGAAGCTGGAGCAGTTGCAGTTTTAGCTCCAGAAGAATCTTGCAAAAAGGAATGCCAGTCAGCTGAGCACACACTTATCCTTGTTGCCCAAGAGGACCCTTCACAAGAGAGGTCAAAGTGGCACTCTCTGGAGAGTTAAAGTCACCAAAGCTCACAACAGGGAAAACCCTAGGCATCTTCCTCAAGCACAATTGCATCTTAATCTTGTCATCTGCAGAGTATTTAAGTGAATTTTCCTAACTAACAGTTACGTCTCACATTCTAAAAATATAGACATCAAACGGGCTCAAGTTGCCACAGACTCCTTCCCAGGTGAAGCATGAAGATGAAGGAATCGAGCTACTCTGATGAAGGTCTGCCTTTCAGAAACCTTATCTGGACATCACGAATAAGAGGCTGTCTAAAACTGGGTTTGTGTCATCCTGATAAACGATATCCCTGTACACTGACCAACATGGTCTCCCTCTGCCCTTCAAAGTATCTGAATATTCGTTCACCGTGGCAGTCAGCACTTTATGCCTGTCTGCTTCTGAAGAGATCCCGGCCCTTTTCCTAACGTGAAGGGCAATTTTCTTTTTGAAGGGAACAAGAACAAATCAGAAAGAAAATGCTGGGAATGAGAAGAGCTAAAGGTAAATAAAAAGAATGTAAGCACATAAGCAGAATGCAGGAGACCTAAGATGTCTGGAAGCTAGAGAAGGGAATGCAGAGGAAAATAATCTTTTGGGGGCACCTGGGTGGCTTAGTCCGTTAAGCATCTGCTTTCAGCTCAGGTCATGATCCCAGGGTCCTGGGATGGAGCCCCTCATTGGGCTCCCTGCTTGGTGGGGAGCCTGCTTCTCCCTCTCCCACTTCTCCTACTTGTGTTCCCTCTCTCGCTCTCACACTCTCTCTCTCTCCCTGTCAAATAAATAAATAAAATCTTTAAAAATAATACTACTAATCTTTTTAAGTGACTGACTGCCATGGAGTAAGAAGAGAGAAAGCCATTCAAATGCAACTTGGAAATGCTTTGTGCCCATAATTAAACCTTTTACTTCATAAATAAGAAAACCAACCCACGGGATTTAGGATCAAAATCGCATTACCTCTCATGGATCAGAGAGAAAGAAACTTATGCAAAATCAAAGACCGTGCCATAGAGAATAGATGATCTTTCCCGGCTGCAAGATATACTCGTTTCTGAGCTATAAAAAAATGTCATAATCATAGACACTCACATTTCACATTTTTTTTTTCAAAGAGCCTCTCTCTCTGTCTGTGTCAGCACTAAGTTTTATATTTGATGGTTTCTGCACCAAAAGCATCTATTTTAGGTTATAAAGTAGAAGGAAAGATGTAGGCCCAGAAGAACCAAGTGTTTTGAACCTGATAAGCCTACACAGAGTCTCTATGTGGATTCATTCCAGCAATTTATTGGGCTTCTTCTGTGACCAGGGGCTTGCTGGATGGCAGGTACAGAGATAACCAGGACCCAGTTCCTGCCTCCAAGGAGCTTACGATCTCACAGGGAAGACTTAATTCTTAGTGAGAATGAAGATGACAAGCAGTAAAATCCCCACGGTGGCAAAGACGATAACAAACACTGAATGGAGGCATCCATTAAGGAGTATTTTTACTTTCGCCAAAACGGGGCCGGGGGAGGGGATCTCCCTTCCCTCTGAGGGTTTTCAAAATGAATGGCCCGGAGGACACGAGGTACCTCACAGCAAGGTCACCCTTCTAACAGCTCAGACACCTCCACTAGAGCTCAGAATAGGAGCAACATAGAGTTTTTTAAGTCTCAGCTGTTGAACCCTGATCCTGAAGCTGAGTTAATGTTACCCTTATGAGGCCGATGTTCCCCTCTGATTCACAGAGTGAATGATTCCACCCAGAAGCACTTTTGATAAAAGCTTTTGTATCGCTCTATATTCTCATACAGAGAAACAAAAACAACAGACTCCAACACAGAATTTCTCAGGAATTTGTCTCCAGTGCACATCCCCAGTCCCCGAGCACAGCATTCACCTTCTAACTTGTTGGCTTCAAGTGGAGCACTTTCCAGATGGCCTTAACCTCCATGCTTTGATTTTCCAACTGGCAAGGCAAATGCTGTTTGTACGACACCATCTAACCTGCAGAGGCAGTAATGTGGAAAGGGGAAGGAACAAACAGACTCTTCTCCAAGGTCTGCAGAGACTGGCATAGAGCTCTTGGCTGCTGTACTCAAACTGGGTTCGATCCAAGGAAGACCATATTCCTTTGCTCATGATTCCTTCAGCTAACATCTACTGTACACCTACGCGGTGCCAGCTCTGTGTTAAGTATTTTGCAAACATCTCATGCAGTTTTCAAAACAACTCCAGTGCCATCCCCATTTTATAAAGGAGGAAGCCAAAAAAATACCCAGGTTCATGCGGGCATTCTATGAGTCCTTGATTTGAACTACCTCTTGACTTCAGGGCTTTTTAGGAAAGTGTTTTCAGATTGTTGTTTGTGCGCTTGTTTGTTTACTACTCTGCCATATTCCCTCAGCCGGCCCAACTTAGGTCCTCCCCTGGTCTTCCCGACTTGGGAGTGACACCACTACCCACCCAACTGCATCAGCCAAAAAGCTGAGTCCCCTCTAACACTTCCACTCCCTCCATCCCAAGGTCCAATCACCAAGACCTTTTGATTCCACCTCTTCAGTTAATCTTGAAACCATCCACTTTCTCCCTGTTCCAATAAAAGCCAACGTTCCTCTTGTCCAGGCCATTGGGACAGGCTCTTCACAGGCGTCCTTGCACCTGCTCTGGCTCCTCCTCTACTCCATTTCCACTCCGTGTATAGCATTCCTTACAAGACTTCCTACAGCCAGAGTGATGCCTTCAAGATTCAGATAACACATTCGAACCCTTCTAGGGCTTCCTATGACCCACGGCATGAAATCCTAAAATCTTGTCCTGGAAGCAAGATCTTGCAGGATTTGGTCCCTGTTTGATCACCAGCAACCACATGCTTCCTCTCAACCCCAGGCACACTGGTATTCATCTTAGCCTCACACACTTCTTGTTATCTCACATACTTCATCATCTTGGCCTCCAGCCTTCATACTTCATGGCCTCCAGCCATTTCCTTTGCCTGAAATCGGTCTTTCTCAGCCTCTACTCCTCTTTGCCTACAATTCTTTCTTTTTCTACTTCTTATTTAAATTCAATTAATTAACATATAGTGTTATTGGTTTCAGAGGAGTGATTCATCAGTCTTTTTTTTTTTTAGAAGATTTATTTATTTGACAGTGAGAGAGAGATCACAAGTAGGCAGAGAGGCAAGAGGAAAGAGGGGGAAGTAGGCTCCCTGCTGAGCAGGAAACCCCGATACTGGGCTTGATCCCAGGACCTTGAGACCATGACCTGAGCCAAAGGCAGAGGCTTAACCTACTGAACCACCCAGGCACCCCTCATCAGGTTGGTTTTTTTTTTTAATATTTTATTTATTTATTTGTCAGAGAATGAGAGAGCTTGCACACAAGCAGTGGGAGTGGCAGGCAGAGGGAGAAGCAGGCTCCCCGCTGAGCAAGGAGCAAAATATGGGACTCAGTCCCAGGACCCTGGGATCATGACCTGAGCCAAAGGCAGATATTTAACCGACTGAGCCACACAAGTGTCCCACAAGTATACACAAGTATATAAGCCACACAAGTCTTATATAACACCTAGTGCTCATTACATCATGTGCCCTCCTTAATGTCCATCACACAGTTACCCCATCCCTCCACACTCCCCAGCAACTCTCAGTTTGTTTCCTGAGATTAAGAGTCTTACGGTTTGTCTCCCTCTCGGACTTTGTCTTGTTTTATTTTTTCCTCTCTTCTCCTATGAGTCTCTGTTTTGTTTCTTAAATTCCACATATGAGTGAAATCATATAATTGTCTTTCTCTAATTGACTTATTTCATTTAGCATAATACCCTCCAGATCCATTGACGTCATTCCAAATGCCAATATTTTAGGTTTTTTGATGGCTGAGAAGTATTCTATCTTTACCTACATTCTGAGTTCACAAACACAATGACCCCCTCAGGTTATTGCCCCTACTATAAGATCTCTGGCCACCTACTCTTTTCCTTCATGGTACTTATCATAATTGTAATTTCAAGGCTGGTGATTGCTTGATTAACGTCTGTCCCCTTCCCCCTACTAAAATGTCGGGGTCATGAGATAGTCACAGTGTTCGGGAGCATACTAGGGTGTCTCTAGCACTGTGGGATTCTCACCTAAGTTCCTATTACTTTGGTTGGGGAAGACTGTCTACATGGGCTGCAAGCACATCAGTCACATCACATTCTCTTGTGACAATCACACATGTGTTTCTATGTCATGTCTTTCACTTTCCTAAACCATTCACAATTTATCAATTGAGCATATGTTATCATACTAGATTGTATGCTCTAAAGAGCCACAAAGATTTGGCTTCTTAGAGTTGAGACGCTGAGAATTTAAGACTACAACGTAGTACCTCTCAAGGAGTGTTTATTCTACTATCCTCATTTTACAGGTAAGAAAACCGAGACACAGAATCCATTGGCCCAGGGCTCATGGTCTGGCAGAGCATGTGAATGATGACAGCGCCAAGCTGGGACTCTACTGTGAAGTGGAGGGCAGAGCTACATACGTCTGGTGTGGTCACACAAGCCATCTCACTTCTCATAGGGAGGTGAGTGGCACACAGATTCTATGGCATTATCAAGGCCACTTTCCAGTCCTCTCTGTTTCTATGTTGACCAACTGAGTGATATGAAAAGCTTTGAAACCATCTTGAAATGGGCAATGAGGAGTCAGCTATCTACAAGGTTATACCTATATGACTTCTTGACTACATAAAGCAATTATGTGGGAACTTCATTTGCCAGTAAGACTACCATAGCTTGCAGTGTTACACAGAAATCTTTGTGATGGTTTGAGCACAAAAATACCACATGGAAAATTTAGATTAAAATATAATTTTCATGCCTCACCACTTAAGCCCTTTCATTTCACTTGGCTTGGTCTAGGACATCAACAACAACAAAAATCATTATTTCCCACCTGTCCTGGGTCAGACCATGGAGGTACCCTTTCCCTTGGACCTGGATGTCAAGAAAGACAGGGACCGTGCTGCCACAGCAAAGTGAAGAAAGCAACGGAAGGCTGTCTGTCTTCTACCTGAATGGCTGCTGTGGCTTCCGGGAGTCCTGAGGACTGCCCAAGTCATGTGCTAATTTATGCATCAGTGGTCTGCACTGCAGAAGGAAATAAAGCATAAGAAATAATATTTCCAGCTTGACCCTCTATAAGGCCACGTTTTCTGTCATTTGTTAACTCTGATAGAAAAAGAAACAAAATATATCCCAGATCAAGCAGGAATATGTATCCTTTACTCACTACTTAGAACAAAATAAGCATTCAGTTAAATTTTTCAATCATTCACTAAACAAATAGCTGTTGGGGCACCTGGGTGGCTAAGTCAGTTAAGCGGCTGCCTTCAGCTCAGGTCATGATCTCATGGGTCCTGGGATAGAGCCCCACATCCAGCTCCGTGCTCAGCGGGGAGTCTGCTTCTCCCTCTGCCTCTTCCCATCCTGTTCATTATCGTTCTCTCTCTCTCTCTCTCAAAGAAATGAATAAAATCTTTAAAAATAAACAAACAAAAAACCCAAATAGTTGTAAAAGCTTATGAAGTACATGAAAGTGTGCTAAATTAATTGGGAAAGTGAGGTGAAATAAACAGGGCTCTTTTCTGGGTTTCAGAATCTTATAGTCTTTTCTTAAAAGATTTTTATTTATGTATTTGAGAAGGAGAGAAAGAGCGAGCAAGTAAATGGGGGGGAGGAGCAGAGAGAGAAGGACAAACAGACTCCATGCTGAGCCCGGAGACCATGAGACCATGAGACCATGGACCTGAGACCATGACCTGAGCCAAAATCAAGAGTTTGACGCCTGAGCCACGCACACGCTCCCAGAATCTTACAGTCTTTTTTTTTTTTTAAGATTTTATTTATTTATTTGACAGAGAGAGATCACAAGCAGGCAGAGAGGCAGGCAGAGAGAGAGGAGGAAGCAGGCTCCCTGCTGAGCAGAGAGCCCCATGCGGGGCTCGATCCCAGGACCCCAAGATCATGACCTGAGCCGAAGGCAGTGGCTTAACCCACTGAGCCACCCAGGCGCCCCCAGAATCTTACAGTCTTAAAGTGACCATATATGCAAATAACTTCAATGTAAGGCAACATAATTAATTACTTCATACTAAAGCAATAGCAGAGCGTCTTTAAAGTGCCCTGTTAACAGGTAATATTCTTTACTTCCTTGCTCAAAGCTTGGCCCATGGACAAGCAGCATCAGGGCATCACTGGGAGCTTGTTAGAAATGCACAGTGTCAGGTGTGATCACACAATACCGACTCAGACTCTGCAGTCTGATCAGATTCCCCAGATGTCTCAAAATCTCGATGAAGTTTAGAGAAGCTCCACTTTACATCACTCGGCACTCAGTCACTGCCCAGCAGTGACAAAGTTGTCCAAAGACAACCTCAAAGCAGAGACTCAGAGTTTTATAGAATAAATGCTTACTGCGTTTAGAGCAAACCCCTGAGGGATTTGTTTTAGGATTTAAATGTACAAAATGTGATTCAAAAGCTCAGCGAACTCCATGTCCCTGCACGTTAATATCCTGTGAGTACTCAGACCCTTAGCTAGAATGCTAAAGGACTTTAAAATATAGCTCTGTTCATACAGGTAAGAGTGTTTTCTCCTACAGCTTCATATGTATTAAACTGACCTTGCAGAAGCCACTGAGGAGATGGAAACTCTCATCAACTTCAACCGATGATAAAAATCTTTTTAGAGGGGATGTCACTAGAGGGAACTAAGATGGGATTCCTCCCGACTTAAGAGCTGCTGAATCACAGAATCATAAAATGTGAATCCAGAAAAGACCTTCGAGGTTACTCTCTCGGCTCTGCTTCATTCCCAAAGAAAATCATTCTGCAGTACGTTGATCCCACAGTTTCTTTTTCCAATGAGCTCCAAATGATTCATATTATCAACCAACAACCAACCAATCCATAAATTGTTTTCATCTTCTGACACCTGCATGCTGTGAGGATTTTTTTTTTTTTTTTTTTTTTTTTAAGATTTGTTTGTTCAGGGTTGCCTGGGTGGCTCAGTGGGTTAAAGTCTATGCCTTCGGCTCGGGTCATGATCTCAGGGTCCTCGGATTGAGCCCCGCATGGGGCTCTCTGCTCAGCAGGGAGCCTGCTTCCCTTCCTCTCTCTCACCTGCCTCTCTGCCTACTTGTGATCTCTGTCTGTCAAATGAATAAATAAAATCTTAAAAAAAAAAAAGATTTGTTTGTTCATTTATTTGAGATAACGAGCATGCAAGGAGCAGGGGCACTGAGGGAGAGGGAGCAGGCATCTTAAGCAGACTCTGTGCTGAGTGCGGAGCCTGATGCAGAGTCTGACTTGGAGCACAGTCTCGCCATCCTGAGATCATGATGTGAGCTGAAATCAACAGTTGGACACTTTTCCAACTGCACCACCCAGGCGACCCTGTGAAGGGCTTTATTATAACAGATAAAGTTATATGAGGTGTGTGCCATGAGATACACAATAGAGAGAGAAGTCTTAGGAAGAGAAAGGGAACCCTTGAGCCCGGGTGGTCAGAGAAGGCTTCACATGGCTAGAGGGAATCTTGGAGTTCAATGGTCCCAGGAAACAAAGGTGCAAGGAGATATGTTCCTTGGCCATGGTCACAATGCAAGTCCCTGGAAGAACGAGAGAACCCAGGTTCCTGATAATTCCTTCCACTATGCCACACCCCCTTCACCAGGACTGGCTTTCTGGCGCTAAGGCAAGGACTGCTAATTGCCCACCAAAGCCCATTCTCCCCTCGTTCTATAGCAAAAGAACCATAGGTGGCATACCCTGTCCCACTGCCCTACTTTTCTATTCTTTTGCTGTTAGGAGTGACCTCAGGACTATGTTGCAGCCAGTGAAATGTCAGTGGAAGTGACATGTGACTTTAGGGTCCAGACAAGCCCCCTTCACACTCCCCTTCCCCATTCCTCACAAATGCAACCCTAACAAGAACCACACCCTAGTGGATGCAGAGCCCAAACTGAAGAAATAACCTGCATCCCTAATGATCACCCACGGAGCAGAGCCACCCTCCAACCTGGAATGCTTCCCTTGGATTTTTATGTGAGAAAGAAAAAAAAAAAACCTTCTCTTTGTTAAACCACTGAATTATTTTTGGGTCTCCTTGTTATAACAACCCAGCCTCACCCTAGCCAATCATAGTATATAACCAATAAAATGCAACCAAAATGAGGTTAACTGAAATTGTAGAAGAGCTATAATAAGAAGTCTGATGCTTTCCTACTTTAATAAGACGCATCATTTTGCATTAATTCCTTGACTCCGCTCCATTCCTGATATACATGGGTGAACTATAGCTAAAGATGTTACTGGGCACTTAGCAGGTGCCAATTTGTTAAACAAGTTACATACACATTAAATTAATTAATCCTCACAACAACCCTAGGAGCTGGGAAATCTTATTATCTTTGATTTACACATAAGGAAAAAAATGAAGCTTAGAAAGATGAGTTAACTGAGTCTGTAAGTAGTTACTGTTGAGTAGAATTCAAACCTAAGTATGAATGATTCTAAATCCAGTGGTTTTTTCTAAAATGCTATATCCTGGGCACCTGGGTGGTCAGTCGTTTAAGCAGTGGACTCTTGATTTTGGCTCAGGTCATGGTCGGAGGGTCATTCAATGAAGCCCCACATCAGGCTCCACACTCAGTGGAGAATCTGCTTGAAGATTCACTCTCCCTCTCCCTCAATCCCTCCCCTACCACTCTCATTCTAAAATAAATAAATAAATAAATCCTTTTTTTTTTTAATGCCATATTCCATGTGTGCATGTGTGTGTACACATGCTTGTGTGTGTTGATGGACAGGGATCAGGATGGATGGAGAATGAAATAAGTGTGGCAGTTAGGTGTGATGACCAGAAACATGGGACTGAGTGACAAGAGATCTGAGATTTTCACAGGTTATAACTCTGGCCAAGCTATTTAGCTTCTCAGGGCCTAAGTGTCCTCTGGGGTAAAATATGTTCCCTGACCAGATGATCTTTAAAGAAATGGCTCTAACAGTCTGCCGCAAATGTACAAAAACCCAACTGTCTCTCACGCACTACTACCTATGTGACCACTCTTCTCCTCTCAAATGTGAACCCAACAGAAGAGCTTGCCGGAGAGATCTGGGTTGTATGGCTCTGAAGGAGCAGCATGACGTGGAAGTTTAAACAAGCCACATAAACAGCCACAGTACACCCACAACCTCAAACACATGCAGCTTCAGCGTGCCAAAGGTTGTTATCCTTTCTCCTGCTCCAATCTGCTTCTTTATTCTTCTTCAGCAAAGCGGAAAGTGCTAATAATGGTCCCAGAAGGGAAAGATAGGAAAGTCAGTTCTTTTCCACCATTGTTTTCCATTGCAGCCTTGCTCACAAATTAAATTAGAGTGAATCAAAGAAGCAAGCACTGGAATCCTATATCCTTGGCTCTATGGAGAGACCTGGGAAGAGTCTCTGGCACAAGCCCCAGGACACAAGAAGGAAGGGGCCAATTCCTACAGCAGAAGTGTTCAAATGCTGAGTAATGTCAGGGAGAGAAGCAGAAAGAGCACACAGTTTGAAAGGGGCATACAACCCATCCTAGAGACACAAAGAGAAGGGTCTGCGGGATACCCAGGATTATCAGAAGACAGCTGCATTAGCACAGTTTAAGGCTGAGAGTCTTCAGGAACAGGAGAAAAGCTGCATAAAATACCTTAATGGCCTTTCCGGTGTTTCATGTCTCCCAGGGTACATATCCATCTGGGAGGTCGTGTTGGAGGTGCCCTGGCCGAATGCCAGATGCCAGGCCACTCTGCAAAACCCTTTGCCAGACTCTAGATAGCAGGGCAGGGTTTCAGAAGAGCTCTGGCAAGGATGCTAACTCTCATCACAGAGTGAGCACTAATTGTGAAGTTAACATTTATGGCCAGCCTCTTCCACTAAGTATGCATTCTCCAGGTCTAGGGAATGTCCATTCAACATATCCCTTCGGCTGCCGCCTACAGACACAGTTCCAAATGGACTACTGGAAATGACTCAACTAACGTTTTGGACGCTAATCATCTCAAAAGTACTCTGTAAATACCAATTCACACCACATCACTCACCAAAAATATGCCACTGAAAACCCTCTGAAGCCGTAACTCTCCCTGCCTGTGGCATTTATGGGGAATCGATGACTAGCGGCACTCGACAGGCTTTGATCAGAGCCAGCTGTTATTAATGCATAGGAAAAATTTTATACTCCGGCCCATTTTTCCAAAGGCAGCATCCTTCCATGTGCGCAGAATATAAAACCCTAGATGCTGCGTTATGCGTGAGTTCTCTGGTCTGAAGAGCCCGGTTGACTCCCTTGTGACTGCGGCCTCCAGATTTCAAGCAATTGAAAAAGTAAGTAACGGGATCTGTCAAGAGGCTGTTTCCAGTTTTAAGCCATGTTGTCAACACAGAGAAAACAAAGTGAGATTCAAACAAACTAAAACAAGAAACTGTCCTAGAATCTGCAACAAGGAAAAATGATCTCAATGGCTTTATATTAAGTCCATCGGACTATTGTCCATTGTAATCAATGTTGGATTCATTTTTGAATCTTATTTAATATGACCACAATTTCAACTTCACTTTGACTTTTTCTGAGCTGTATTTTGTTCACTCTTTCACTTGTCTGCCTACACTGAGAAGACTGAGTAATTCATTTCTAGAGTCTCCTAAACAGTGTAGTAAAAGCAGCATTAATGAGTCAGCTTTGTTGTTGTTTCCTCATAACTGTCACTAACAGGGAATAGCTTGTTCTTGGCTTTGTACTCTCACTACACCAATCTGCCTCTTTATTCTAACTCCGTAGCGCTTATGGAAGGCAATTTGGTCCTAATTTGAACAGATAAATCGACCACTATCAGCAAACACCGGTGAAGGCCTGGTAGGGATATAAAGATTTTGAAACTATCTTTACCCCTTCATGGCTAACGTTCCTCCAAAACCAGAGTTTGATTACTGAATGTTGCAGCGTGTGTGAGTCTTAAATCCAGATATTGTTAGCAAGGAAAAACTGGACAACTATGACATTGATCCTTGTAGATCATCCGTATAGACCTGTGCCCCATGAATCTGTAGTAAGAGATGTACCATAAGGCAACCACATGGGGCATTTCTGAGTCAGAATATTACTTGCAAATGCTTCTCTAGCTGCAAGAGGCCACTGCTTCTTCAGAGCAATCAATACCAGAGAGAAAGGATCTCTAAAGGTGTCTGGGCTGCCACAGGGTTTGCATAGAATATGTACAGCACATGCACAAAGGGAAGATATTTTCAGAGTTTCCAGACTCCCAAACTTCTTCTGTGTGTCTTCCTAATGACCACAAACAATGATGAACTATTTAGCTATTATTTATTTTCTCCAGGTCTTCTGGACCACTGACACAGCCTTGGACTTCCTTGGTCTCCAAGGTAAGGATGACAGAAGAAGCCTGTACCAACAGGCCCTGCTTGAGCCCCTTGGCTGCACTGTAATGCTTAGAATTAATTTGCATTCCGGATGCCATGTTGCACTCCAACCTGCTATGGTTCCTCCATGAGTATCTTGGCCCACAGTCCCTTGCAGTCCTACTCCTTAGCCCTAAACAGGCTCAGTCCAAGGGATCCAAATTCTCAACTCTGATCAGTTGCTCTGTCTAAGACCTGAGACCTTCCCTGAGTTCCAGCTCACTGGCAAGCAGCCCCTGAAATCCTGCCTGGTTTACACCAGTCCCTCCTCTAAGGGTTGACCCTGGCACCCTACCTGCCAGAATCCAATTCTTATACTTCTAGCCCACCTCCTACTGGTGACAACCTTCCCTGTCTAATACCACACATGAACCATTTCTGAATTTCTGCCCTACTCAGCCAAACTCACTGGCTTAGAAGCCATCATTTCTGAAATCAGGACTAAAACTGTTGATTTCCATCAGACATCATGCCTGGTTCCCCTGCTATCCCCTGCAACGTTAAGAGTCTGGTTTCCTGGGGCACCTGGGTGGCTCAGCGGGTTAAAGCCTCTGCCTTCAGCTCAGGTCATGATCCCGGGGTCCTGGGATCAAGCCCCGCATCGGGCTCTCTGCTCAGCAGGGAGCCTGCTTCCTCCTTTCTCTCTGCCTGCCTCTCTGCCTACTTGTGATCTCTGTCTGTCAAATAAATAAAATCTTTAATAAAGTAAAATAAAATAAAATAAAAATTTTTAAAAAAGAGTCTGGTTTCTTCAAAAACAAGATATTTCTAAGAGTTATAGGAGAAATCAAAACTGTGGGACCTGGTAACCACTGAATATGGAGGCTATGAGATTAAAACATGAAATATGACTGAAGTTTCAACCTGGTAAGACTTTTCTCAGAGCCTTAAGTATATTTCAGAGATCTATCTGTACAACTAAAGTTGAGAGAGGAGGGAGCCTGCTGTATCACATTTCACTTTAAGTGAATGACTCCCCTGGGAGCTGTGGATGACACCAAGTGCAGAGCCTTACACTACAGCTTTCAACAACAGGGTCAGAGGATGAGCCAGAGGTGAAGGTGAAAGTCAGAATCCAGCTTACAATGGGCCTGCTGTTTATATTATCCCATTTACTCCCACACAAACCCAAGGAGGTAAGATTTTCCCCCATTTTATCCAGAAAACACTGGGGTCCATAAAGGTTAACTTGTTCAAAGTACTCACTTTAATAATTGTGAAGCTGAGAACTAAGTCTAGATGTGTTAGATTCTAACACTTGAACTCTGTCCACAAGATACAATGCCGTCCTAGGAGAAGCTTATATAAGGAGAAACCAGCAGCAGGAAAGACAACCAGAAGGCAATGGAAGAAAGGAGCCATGGAGGAGAAAGTGGCCAGTATAGTCCAGTGCTGCAGAGAGTCAGGCAATGTAAGAACTGAAAGAGACAACATATGTGGCAAATTATATTTATAGAAATAAGTACACATTGTTAGCTATGTGCAGGGAACTATGCTAAATGGTTTAGCTGTATTAATTCTATTAAACCTTAAAATGGTCCCCAGGGATGGGCTTGTTGTACTGACAGACACAAAATAAGACACAGGAAGGTTAAATAATTTGCCTAAGTTCACATTGCTAGCAGGGAGTGGAGTCTGGATTTGATTCCAGGCAAGTGGGCTCCAGGCCCTGCAGGCTTAGTCCTCCTGGGAGGTCTCTCAACAAGAACAGTTTTGGTGGGGTGGTGCAATCTAGCCAACTTGCAGCTTGGCTATGAAGGGAAGGAGAAGAAAGCAGGAGTTCAAGAGGTTGGGAAGGGATGTGTTCATTTTCTAGGGCTATCATAACAAAGTACCATCAACTAAGTGACTTAAAACAACAGAAATATATCCTCTCAGTTCTAGAGGTTACAAATCCAAAACCAAGATGTTGAAAGGAAGAAATCAACCACAAGAAAAAATCTGCAAAGAGCACAAATATACAAGGATAAATAACATGTTACGAAACAATGAATGGATCAACCAAGAAATCAGAAAACAAATGAAAAATTACATAGAAATGGAAATAAAAATACAACAGTCCGAAATCTTTAGGTTCAGCAAAAGCAGTTCTAAGAGAGAAATTTACAGCCATACAGGCCTACTTCAAAAAGCAAGAAAAAAATCTCAAATAAACAACCTAACCTTATACCTAAGAAGCTAGAAAAAGAAGAACAAACAAAACCTAAAACCAGCAGAAGGAAGGAAAAAATAGAGCAAAACTAAGTGATATAGAAAAGAAATAGTAGAACAGATCAATGAAACCAAGTGGAGCTGGTTCTTTGAAAAGATCAACAAAATTGATAAAGTTAGCCAGAATCATCAAAGAGAGAGTTAAAAGAGAAAACTCAAACAAAATCATAAATGAAAGAAGAGAAATAACAATCAACAACTCAGAAATACAAATGATTATAAGAGAATATTATGAAAAGTTAAATGCCAATATATTGGATTCCTAGAAGGAAAGGATAAATTCCTAGAATCATATAACCTACCAAAACATTAGAAGGAAGAAATAGAAAACTTGAACAGACTGATTACCAACAATGAAATTGAATCAGTAATCAAAAAATTCCCAACAAACAAAAGTCCAGGACCAGAGAGCTTCACAGCTGAATTCTACTAAGCATCTAAAGAAGAGTTAAAACCTATTCTTCTTAAAATAGAAGGAAGAAAACTTCTAAATTCATTCTATGAGGCCAACATTACCCTGTTACCAAAATCAGATAAAGATACCACAAAAACAAAGAACTATATGCCATTATCTTTGGTGAACATAGATGTAAAAATCCTCAAGAAAATATTAACAAACTGAATCCAACAAAACATTAAAAAAAAAAATCATTCATCACAACCAAGTGGGTTTTATTCCTATAATGCAAAGTTGGTTCAATATTCTCAAATCAATGTGATACATCATATCAATAAGAGAAAGGACAAAAACCAAATGATCATTTCAATAGATGCAGAAAAAGCACTTGACAAAGTACAACATCGATTCATGATAAAAATCCTCAGTAAAGTAAGTTTAGAGGAACATGCCTCAACATAATAAAGGCCATATATGAAAAACCCAGTTAACATCATATTCAACGGGGAAAAACCAAGAGTCTTTCCCCTAAGTTCAGGAATAAGAAAAGGATGTCCACTCTCACCATTTTTATTCAACATAGTACTGGAAGTCCTAGCCACAGCAATCACACAGGAAAAAGAAATGAACAGCATTCTAATTAGTAAGGAGGAAGTAAAACTTTCACTATTTGCATATGACGTGGATACTCCAAATAGAAAACCCTAAACTCAACCAAAAAACTACTAGAATTGATAAATGACTTTAGTAAGTTTCAGGATACAAAATCAATATGCAGAAATCCATTGCATTTCTATACACTAATAGTGAAGCAGTAGAAAAAGAAATTAAGAAGAGAATCCATTTACAATTGCACCAAAAATAATAAAATACCTAGGAATAAACTTAACCAAAGAAGTAAAAGACCTGTTCTCTAAAAATTATAAAACATTGACAAAAGAAATTAAAGAAGACACAAAGAAATGGAGTCATTCCATGCTCATGGAGTAGAAAAATAAGTATTATTATAAAATGTCTATACTACCCAAAGCAATCTATAGATTTTATAGATTTAATGCAATCCCTATCAACATATCAATAGTATTTTTCACAAAACCATAATAAATAATCTTAAAATTTGTGCAGAATCACAGAAGACCTCAAATAGCCAAAGCAATTTTGAAAAAGAAAAACAAAACTGGAAGTATCACAATTCCAGACTTCAAGTTACATGACAAAGATGTAGTAATCAAAACAGTGTGGTACTGGCACAAAAACAGGTACACAGATCAATGGACAAGAATAGAGAGCCCAAAAATAAACCCACAATTATATGGTCAATTAATCTTCAACAAAGGAGGAAAGACTATGCAATGGGGAAAAAACAGTCTCTTCAACAAATGGTGAGGGCAAACTGGACAGCTACAAGCAAAAGAATAAACTGGACCACTATCTTACACCATACCCAAAAATAAACTCAAAATGAATTAAGGACCTAAATGTGAGACTTGCAATAACAATCCTAGAAGAGAGCAGAAGCAGTAATTTTTCTGACATTGGTCGTAGCAATCTAAAGAAGATGTGATACACACACACACACACACACACACACACAATGGAATATTACTCAGCCATAAAAAATAAAATCTTGCCATTTGCAACAATATGGATGGATCTAGAGAGTATAATGTTAAAGGAAGTAAGTCAGTCAGAGAAAGACAAATACCAAATGATTTCACTCATATGTGGAATTTAAGAAACAAAAAAATAAACAAAGGGTAAAAAGAGCATCTTAACTCTTAATTGTAGTGAACAAACAGATGGTTACCAGAAGGGAGGAAGGTGGGGGGCTGGGGAAAATAGCTGATGAGGGTTAAAAGTACACTTAACTTTGAGGCACCTGGGTGGCTCAGTCAGTTAAGCATCTGCCTCTGGTGCAGGTCATGGGTCCTGGGATTAAGCCTCCCATCAGGGTCCCTGCTCAGCGGGGAGTCTGTTTCCCCGTCTGCCCCTCTCCCTGCTCATGCTCCCTCCTTCCCTCTCTCCTCAAATAAATCAATAATATATATATATTTTTTTTTTTTTAAAGATTTTATTTATTCATTTGACAGAGAGAGATCACAAGCAGGCAGACAGGCAGGCAGAGAGAGAGAAAGGAGGAAGCAAGCCCCCTGCCAAGCAGAGAGCCCGATGCGGGACTCGATCCCAGGACCCTGAGATCATGACCTGAACCGAAGGCAGAGGCTTAACCCACTGAACCACCCAGGCGCCCCTAAAATATATTTTTAAGTACACTTAATCTTGGTGAACACTGAGTAATATATGGAAGTGCTGCATCACTATTAACATAACACTGTATGTTAACTACACTGGAATTTAAGTAAATACATGCATGTATATACACATACATAAACAAGCAAAAGATGTTGGAAGGGCCATGCTCCCTCCAGAGACTCTAAGGGAGCATCCTTCTGTGCCTCCTACAGTTTCTGGTAGACCCACATGTTCCTCACCTGTGGCAGCATCCCTGCAATCTTGGCCTGTCTTCACGCGGCTCTTTCCCTGTGTGTCTGTGTCTGTGTCTCCAAGTGGTATTCTCCTTGTGTGTGGGTGTCCAAATTCCCTCTTCCAATGGGTCACCAGTCACACTAGACTAAGGTCCTTTCTAAAGACCTCATCTGGATGAAATCTGCAAAAACCCTATTTCCAAATGTTGCATGCATAGGTCCTAGGGGTTAGGACTTCAACAGATCTTTCTGGGAGAGCAGGATACAATTCAACCCATGACAGGATCCATGGTCCAAGGGAGGGTTTTTAACATAAAAATGGGAAGGATGATCTACATGCTCTTTTAAAATAACATTTTATTAAAGATCAGTAGTCAAGTCATGGTTCTTTCCAAATGAGCAGAAAATCTGATTATCTGCATCCTCAGAAAGGCTTGCCATTCCTGGCATATCATTTCCAGTATTCTGCTTTGATTTAATGAGTCGGAGAAGGACACAGTCTCAGAGCTTTTGCCAGGAACATTCTGGTACTAACCATCTATCACAGCCTCCCCAACTCATGTCTCCCCTGATCAATAAGAAAGCAGAATCGATGCCCATGTCAAGCTGCACGGTTAACCCTCAATCACACAGACTGACAGAGGCAAGCAGTTGTGTAAACACTAAAACAAATAAAAACTTTCCACCTGGCTACAATTTGGTTGGTTTTTCTATTGGTATTTTCTTAGGCATTTTGAAAAATAGCTTGTAGTCCCTCAGTTTATTTTTTAAAATATTTTATTTATTTATTTCTGAGAAAGAGAGAACGAGAGCACAAGCGGTGCAGAAGGGCAGAGGGGGAAGCAGGCTCCCCACGGAGCAGGGAACCTGATGCGGGGCTTGATCCCAGGACTCTGGGATCATGACCTGAGCTGAAGGCAGCTGCTTAATGACTGGGCCACCCAGGCACACCAGTGATCCCTCAGTTTATATCAAATGGAAAAGGCAGTCCAAGGAAGAAGCCTAGAAATAGCTAAATTAGCAACAAACTTGAATCTGGGAGTAAATAATCAGTGCAGATAATCCAGACTTCTAAGTAAGAATTAGCTAGATTTACAATAGCAATAATAGGATGATCCAACACCTAAGACACTGGCATTAAAATTTTACTTTAAATAATTCCAGTACAGTATTAATTATCGTATTAAAGAAACTGCCACTTATAACATTTATGCATTCATTACTTTTTCCCAAAATGTTTAATTACAATCTGCTCCTTCCTGATTAGTTTGACATAGCATCATAAGCATGGAAATTTAGCAAAAAATCTAATTAAAAAGCACCAACAGGGAATGAGCAGGTAGTAACTGTCAGAGGGCATCTAATGCTGTGAGACATTTGTGATTCACACTACCTTTGCTCTTGAAATTCATAACCACTATATTCACAGTATTGAAAGTAAAAAAATGATACCACCCAGCTGGGTTCGAAGACATCGACATTGTCAAGGGACAAGAGTGTTCTTAAAACAAACACAATATTTTATTCCAATAATATCAATTATTACCCAAAACTTTTGAAAGATTCTTTTTCTATAATTACCACCAGAGTGTATAAAATATTCTTTTTAATTCTCCCATTAATTTAACAAATTCTTATTTAGTGCCTGTCACATATGTGATATTGAACTAGGTGTCATGGATTTTTTAAAAAGATTCAAGAATAATTCAGAGCAAAATCAGACACATGGTATTGTTAATCAAACATGGTAATGCCATTTTTTTAAAGATGTATTTATTTATTTGAGAGGGAGAGAGCAGCGGGGGGGGCATGCAGGGGGAGAGGGAGAGGGAGAGAATCTCAAGCAGACTTCCTTTTGAGCATGGAGCCCAACGCAGGGCTCAGTCCCATGACCCTGAGATCACGACCTGAGCCAAAACCAAGGGTCAGATGCTCCAAAAGCTGCACCATGCAGGTGCCCCCAGAGTAACACCATTTAGATCAAAAAAATGTTTCACAGAAAGTATGCTGCCTGGCAAAGTACAGTTCACTCTTTCTGCATCAAAATAGAATCCTCAGTCTGGCTCACTAGAAGGTTTTCTTTCTTGAGAGCAAATCGCTCTGTTGTGAGCCACACTACAGGGAGGGCCACATGTCAAGGAACTGAGGGTAGCCTCCAGCCAACCAAAACCTGAAGCCCTCAGTCCTACGACCCCCAAGAAATGGAATCCTGCCAACAACCATGAGAGCTTGGAGGCAGATCCTTGTCCCGTCAACCTCTGAGAAAAGACCACAGTCTCAGCTGACACATCAAAGCTGAGACCCTACAGTAGAGGACCAGCTGAGCTGTGACTTGATCCTAACATTTCGTCTCCACAGCCTTTCATGTTAGTGGCTTTGCTTGGTTATTTACCTCACATAAAATGCCCACTAATTGTCAGAAACTCCAGGATACTTCTTCAGCTGCCAACAGCAGGCATGTTTCATGGTTAATCTGGATTACTCATATCTTGGTATGCATGAACATGCTGGAATGTTCCACAGCCATGCCTGTGCATCCCGTGCCAGAGGAGAAAGCCATTCCTATTCTTCACAGTTACCTTCGGGAGTAAACAGGGAATCCAAAATAGGCAAATCCAGAGACAGAAATTAACCTAGTGATTTCCAGGGCTAAGAAAAGAGAGGAATGAGGGAGGAGGTGCTTAATGCGTACACGGTTTCCTTCTGGGGTGATGAAAATGTCTTGGAGCTAGAAAGAGGAGATGGCTGTGTAACATTGTAAATGTATTAAATGCCACTGAACAGTACACGTTAAAATGGTTAATGGTTATTTTATATTATGTGAATTTTACCACAATCAAACACGTTTTTTAAATATAAAGAAAAAAAGAGTAACTGGAGATAAGCAGGGACCAAGAAGGCTTTGAAGGTTTCAGAGAAATGATTTTTGAATGAAAAGCAACTTACTACACATCCTACTTCCAGATGCTATATTCATGGATCCTAAAAGGTCGATGATGATAAGACTTATACTGACATTAAAGATCTACGTTGACTGTAAGGCTTATCTGTGATTGTAGAAGCACTAAAATCCAAAAATCATTACACTCAAAGGTAAATACTATCACAAATAAAATAAACATGGTTACTACTAATTTAAGCAGATATATTTTACTTAATCAATCTACAATACAACTTAGAATGCACTGATATAAACTGGAAAAACTCCAATGTCACCTATGTGGGAAAAACGCATAGACTAGAAGATAACAGGTCATTTGTTTTCTCTGAATAGAGGAATCATGGATGAGTTTTCCCATCTTCTTCAGATGCTTTTGAAAAGTGGCATGAGAGGCTTCCTTCACCCTTTATCTTTGTGCCTTCCCATCTTTCGCTGGTAGGAAGAGGGCCTTCCGGCCTCTGGCACCACCACAATGCAGTAAGAGGGAAAGTGATGGCAATAGAGATGTTTGTTTTTCTGGGTCAACACTTCCCTCTGAAAACTTCATTTATTCAACAAATCTGATGGAGGGCCTATTATGTGGTAGGCATTGTTCTAGACACCAGAGAGACAACTGTGAATACGAAAAGTCTCTGATTATGAAGCTTCCAACCCAAGACCATGGGATGAGGATAGGGCCCCAGCAGGAGAGTGATAAAGAAAAATCAGAAAGAGGGGCTTCTGACCACTCACTTATGTACGGAGAGTCAGCACAGCCTGAAAGGCCATCCAAGGAAATGGTAGCAGAATGCCTGTACCATTCCCTGGCCTCTGAGTGACTTTGTGGTCTGCTGTAAATAAAGGTTCTTTCAGGTGGTACACAAAAGCCAGAAGCCTACCCAGCTGTTTCTGGGCATAATGCCAGGATTATATATTTTAATCCAAAATTTCTGCCTTGAGCATATACTGCTTTATAGTCAGAATAAACCAACAAAACTGGGGAAATGGACTAACATGAACCCCTGCCTTCCTCCTTTTAGCCAACCAAGCAAGTGGTTTTTAGGAGGTGAAAGGTCATTTTCTGCAAAAATCATCACCTTATGAATATATAAAATAAGAAATCCCAAGAGAAACTGAAATTTCACTTCAAGTAAAGAAAAAAGAATAAGCAAAAGAGAGTGTCACATTTCTCTTTGGAAAGTGCTGGCTTTTTCTGAATTCTAATGGACCGTATGTCATTGAAACATTTAAGTGGCCTGAATGATTCTTCTTTTCATGATGATAACGGATGTGACATGGGTGCTAGAGGACGAATAAGAAGCAAGAATATGAGGTAAGCAGATACTGAAAAGATACCTTTAAAAAGCTTTTCGTTCTTTTTACTATGCACACCCCTGAATGGATATGTTTGCAAATTGATTATAAAAATCAACTTTCTACATTTGGAAATGATGGAGTAGATTATCAGTTCATTCATGCATGCTCCCGAGGAAGTTACACACAGATCCAGAAGCGAGGCAGCAGGAGGGAAGTTGATAGGAAGGCAGACTGAAAGCCTCAAAGGCCATGCAAAGGAAACTCCATTTATCCCAAAGGTGAATGAAGTAGCCAGCACACGGGTTTAATTTAAATGGCACTGCGCTGCCTTATTCAAATCGACGGTCTCTTAGAACCTGGCATAACAGCCTCTCTTATAATATAAATATTTGTGCAGGGGGGTAGTCACAGCTCAACAGACTATCAGATTTGTGTTTCAGAAAGACAGATAGCCCTGAGAACAGTGCAGAGAATGAACTGGAAGGCAGGAGACACTGCAACAAAGATGGGTACAGAGGCTCCTGCAATAAAATCTGGGCAAGAGCGGATGCTAATGAAGGAACAGAAGGCAAGCCCAGAACAAAGCAGAAGCTGACACCCCCAACCTGTCCCCCACCATGGGATATATGTGGCATTCCTCAGCACTCCTGGCTGCCCTAAAGGAAAAACAAATGGTTAACCCATAGAGATTACAATCCTGCAAGACCTGAGTCTCCCTCAGTTTACAAATGTCTTAGTGATTTACGAGGAAAAAGCTTTCTTATCAATAGCCTAACTTCCAGAGACCCATAACTCAGCTTCCTGAAGCCCTAATATCATCCTCCCCTCCATAAAATTTAGGGAGGTTGAGGCAGAAGGAAATGTAAATAAAATTGAATTTCTTTTAAACCTGCAACCCATTGATAAGGATGTGTGATAGAAGGAATGTTAACACTCCTTCCGGAAGCGCCCAACTGTCTTACTGTTAATGCCTTACTAGAGGGGTAAACAACCTTCACAATGGCAAGGCGGTATCCAGTGAGTCTTCTTTAACATATGAAAGTACTTTCTCGGGGAAACCTCTCTTTTTCCTTACTTCCCCCAACCCCGTAGTATATAATCAGCCACCCTTCACAACCCCAGGGCAGCAGTTCTTTCTGCCCACAGGTCCTGTCCCAGGCTTTAATAAACCACCATTTTGCACCAAAGATACCTCAAGAATTCTTTCTTGGTCGTCCACTCCGGATTCTACCCCAAAGAACCTCACCTATATTCCAAAACCACATCAATGCTGGGCGAAGGACCATGCTATGGTTAGGGTGAATTCACCAGGCACTCCGGAGAGAGAATGAATGGGACTCTGCCCCTGACTGGCTGTGGGAACTAAGGGAAACAGACAGGAATTCCAGATGATTCTCAGATTTCTAACTTAACAATGAGTGCTCCCTTCAGCAGCATACATACTAATTTAGCAATCAGTGTTCCCAAATGGCCCAGTCCCCCTAGCAGCTCAAAGGGGAGGCAGAAGTTGACAGGATCCAGATCACAGCTGGAAGGGGTAGACTTGGACAGGGAGTGAGCTGCCTCTTTTTCTTTCTTGAGTCAAAAAGAAGTAAGCCCAAAGGAAAATTAATGGGGCTTCCTTCCACATAGTGACCTCAGATCCATCCGAAGCCCCTCAATGTATGAAAAGAACTACAACTCAGAACAATGAACAGAGCTACTGAAGACCACACGATACGGTAGAAACATAGTCCGAGCAATACAAAAAGTCTCCCCAGTTTCCCCTCCCATGGTATTATAATGTTTCCTTTTATAAATTAAGACAATACTAAACTCTTTAGCTTCCTGAGCATGGAAATAGAGGAGAAGACATAACATCTTTGTAAATCAAAACAAAGTGTATACAGTTATGCCTTCCACCGTTCTGAAGGTCCAGCTCTTGGCAATTCATTTTGTAACCTGGTACAATGGAACATTTCTTTTCTTTATTCTAAGGAAAACAGTTGGAAAGATTAACAGATAACAATCATACTAACCCAGAGGCCCTGGTTTTTGTAATGTGACAAATAAAGGTTTTTTTGAATGAATTAATTGCAGGTGAGGGCAGACCTCAGAGTTAAGTTTTCAAAAAAACAAACTTAGTTTTGCATATCCTGTAAGGGCCTATGTAGCCAGAGCGATTCCATTCAGTTAGACAGTGATTTTGTTGTTTATGCAGTAAAACTTAAACTGACCCGGCCCCCTCTCAGGGAACTTACTTAAAAGCAAGTCTGGGAGGGCACCTGGGTGGCTCAGTGGGTTAAAGCCTCTACCTTCGGCTCAGGTCATGATCCCAGGATCCTGGGATCGAGTCCCAAATCAGGCTCTCTGCTCAGCGAGGAGCCTGCTTCCTCCTCTCTCCCTGCCTGCCTCTCCACCTACTTGTGATCTCTGTCTGTCAAATAAATAAATAAAATCTTTAAAAAAATAAAATAAAATAAAATAAAATAAAATAAAATAAAAGCAAGTCCGGGAAACCAATCCCAGGTAACAAAGCCCAAATACAAGGGCAGGTCAGGCCAGGTGGAGACATCCAATCAGTGGGTCGTACATACTGTCTCCCTAGCTATCAAGGAGTGTGGGTCCCACCTTTTGGGTGCCAATTCTGACCAAGGTGATAGGCTAGTTCAAATAGCTACTAGGGTAAATTGTAGTTCAATTGGCCACTCATGTGTGACCTAGCATGACTGTGCAGCTTTCTCTGTGTGTTACAATCTCATTGGCCACCTGTGCGTGGCCAGGCCCAACCACATGGCCCTTGCCCTTTAAAAGTTAGTCGGTAAGGCAGGGAGGGGTCGCCTTTTTGTTAGAGACAGCCCTGACCAGTCAGTTTGATTCTTGATGCTTGGCGCGAAATAAAGCTTTGCTTGACCTTCGCTTTGTATCAGTCCTTTGATCACGGGCCCATTATTGGGGGACCTACCAATCCTAATTGAAAAGGAGGCAAGAAAAGCTGTCACTGATTCATCAGAATACATTTCTGCTGTCTGTATACTGAATCTCCTAAAAATAAGGGATTCAGATTTACTAACTTGTTTTTATTCATCCAAAAACCAATACTGGGGATGCAACAGATTGAATTCAGGTCTTCAAAATATAATTTGGGAGTTGCTGGTGATACAGCAGATACTGATCAGAACAACTTCATGTTTCTTCCCAATATTTCTTTCTTTGCTAACTGCTTAAATTGTCCAAGTTCTAATGCATGACCAGTCCTTCCCTCCAGCCAGGTCACAGAAGGATCACCCAAGTGATTCCCAGTGTGTTTTAGGCTGACTGCAACATCCTGATGGAACATGAAGCTTTTGTTTAATCTAAACACCCCAGTGAAGAATTAATATAGAAACAAGGGAAGGCAGACTGCTTCAACATTCAATTTTAACTTCCATATATCATACACTAATAAAATAATCAAGACTATCTGTCAAAGTGTCTGACATAAAAAAGACACTAAGCGGTTTTTACTATCTCCGTGGAGAGGTCATGGCAGTAATAGAAATCATGGTTAATTTTTTAGACCTTTCAAATTACCTAAGTAACATTTGAAAGGAAGGCAATTTTTATGCATCTCAGATGGTGCTGGTGACAAAGGAGGTAAACTGAACCAAAGCAAGAACCCATGGGAATTTTTAATGGAGTGAAGGAATCCACATGCTGGCTTTCTAATTTGTGCCTTGATGCATGATATGGGCATCTTCTGAAACGCTGTTTTAGCCCAGAGACCAACCCTGACCCCTCCACTCAGCCAGGTCCCCTTGTCATCTGCTTCTTTTCATCTAGCACATGCCCTATGATTATGCTAATCTGTCTGTACTGTAATTACTTCCTTTTTTGGTATTACCTCTTTAATTGCCGGTCTTTCCTATCTGGCCTGAAACTCCATAAAGTCAGACTGTCTGTACTATTCATCGTTGTAAGCCCAGAGCCCGGCAAGCGCCTCACACGTTGTAGGTGCCTAGTAAGTATTTCTTGAATGAATGAATTGGTAAATAAGTGAAAGATGGAATGAAATGGTTTTCCAAATCAAACTCTTTTTTTGAGGCACCTGGGTGGCTCAGTGGGTTAGGGCCTCTGCCTTCGGCTCGGGTCATGATCCCAGTGGGATCGAGCCCCGCATGGGGCTCTCTGCTTAGCGGCGAGCCTGCTTCCTCCTTTCTCTCTCTCTGCCTGCCTCTCTGCCTACTTGTGATCTCTGTCAAATAAATAAATAAAATCTTTAAAAAAAAAAAAAAAACTCTTTTTTTTCTGAAGAGACTTGACCGTTACCGGACATATGCTATTAAAGATAATAAATAGTCACATATTGTAAAGGATTTCAGTTTGGGGTGGGGAAGAATGCTAGATACTCTGTTCATTTGAATAGCTATTAGTGCCCCCTTTCCTTTTTCCTCTACTAGAATCCCTTTGGCCAGAACTTTCCTGTAGTTTTAGTTGACTACAGCGCCATCTACTGCTAAGAGGGAGGAAGAGTCACCTTCCACTTGGCAGACTGCAGGTGGTACCTGAGACAAGACCCCAAGGCATTCAGATGTCACCCTATCATCCTGCATAATGAGCCTTAGAGACCGTTATCTCCATTTAAATAGGAAACAGGAGTGTTAATCATTAACCTATCCCACAGCAAGTGAGCAGAGCCCTCAATACCGACTCCTGGCTCATTAGAACCTTGCTGAATGAGGAGGGGGAATGGCTTTCACAGAAATGCCTTGCCAGCGGCACCTGGGTAGCTCAGCTGTTAAGCGTCCAACTCTTGATTTCAGTTCAAGTCATGATCTCAGGGTTGTGAGATGGAGCCCTGCATCAGGATGGACATGGAGTCTGCTTAAGATTCTTTGTCCCAACCCCCTCTCAAAAAAAAGGAAGGAAGGAAGGGAGGAAGGAAGGGAGAAATGCCTCGCTAGAGGAAATGTATTGCTAGTGTAAGCTCCTCTTTATCTGAATACCCCCTCCATGTCTACATTTGACTTTCAGAAGTTGCCACCTTTTTGGGAATCTGGCCCATAAAAATACAGCAACTCCAAAGTAAGTGAGTGGTGAGTGGGGAAAAAATCAGGAAATGTAGAAGAGTATAAGAAAACATGCTTACGTTGTTTTGCAAAAATAATGTAACCGTTATTTTCCTAGTGCCCTTTGTTCCATTAAGAAGTCACTGTGTTGGGCGTCTGGGTGGCTCAGTGGGTTAAAGCGTCTGCCTTCGGCTCGGGTCATGATCCCAGAGTCCTGGGATCGAGTCCCACATCAGGCTCTCTTCTCTGCAGGGAGCCTGCTTCCTCCTCTCTCTGCCTGCCTCTCTGCCTACTTGTAATCTCTGTCTGTCAAATAGATAAATAAAATCTTTAAAAAATTAAAAAAAAAAAAGAAGTCACTGTGTTAGCCTTGTCACTAAAGCCAATCTGCTACAAAGAGTATTAAAAAAAAAAATACTAGAGGCAAATATTGCCTGTGATTTTATAGCCAAACATATCCCAAGTTATAGACTCAAATGCTTACAGAATCCCAGATTTTACAGAGGACTAGTTTTATGGCCTGAAGTAAAGTAAAAAAATCAAACCACCCACCCTGAGCTGCTGTCCCCTCATCAGGTCTTTCAGTCAACTGACGCCCACTCCAGCGTGTGCACAGGCATGCTCAGTGCCTTTGAGGTCTAAAGCAATTACTTAGCAAGCAACCCACTGTTATCTCCTCTTCACCTCCTCGCTTGATCTCAGAAAGGATGGATTTATTTACTTCTTCAGGAAAAAAAAATTAAAGTTACAATTTACCCTTGGCAGAATTTTTTTTTTCAACTTGTGCATAGAAGATAGATGATGACAAGTTCAATGCAATTTTCTGTATAAGCAGATTGAAGAGAAAGGATATTGGAGATAGAGAAAACAACCTGGCCTTCCCAGACCTAGCTTCTCTGCCAACCAGCTCTGTGCTTGGAACATGTTATGAACGTCCCTGAGCCCCTGTTTTCCCAGCAGTAAAATGGGGATATTAATAGCTCCCCGTTTATCTCACTGTTTGGACAAACAAGGTAATATGTGTTAAAATATTTAGTAAGCTCTAAGAGGATCGTGCAAATTTACGGAAGTATCACTTCTTAAACCTCCAAACAGAATCATTGAGGAGATTCTATTATATTTGCATTTCTCTTGATAAACCAAGAAGTCCAATACTTAGTAGCCTAATTCAACCAGCAGCCATGGAAATGCAGAGTTTATGCTTACAAAGAACTCTTGACTTCACCTTAATTCAAACTTTTGCTTAAGAATGAAATAACTTGGGATCCCTGGGTGGCAGAGTTGGTTAAGCATCTGGCTCTTGATTTCGGCTCAGGTCATGGTCTCAGCTAAGGTCATGATCTCAGGGTCATGAGATTAAGCCCCGTGCCAGGATCCATGCTCAGAGCAGAGTCTGCTTAAGACTCTCTCTCTGCCCTGGGGCTAATAATACATTATATGTTAATAAAAATTTTTTTTTTATTTTTTTAAAAAGACTCTCTTTCTGCCCTATCCCCTGCCTGTCCCTCGCCCAACTCTTCTCTCAATCTCCATTAAATAAGTAAATGAATCTTTAAAAAAAAAAAAAAAAAAGAATGAAATAACTTTTGGCATGCCTGGGTGGCTCAGTCAGTTGTGTCCAACTCTTGATTTTGGCTCATGTCATGATCTCAGGGTCACAAGTTCAAGCCCCGTGTAGGGCTCAACACTCAGTGGGGAAATTACATGTCTCCTTCTCCATCTCCCTCTCCCTCTGCACGACACCCTGCTCACACTAGCTCTCTCTCTCTAAAATAAATAAATCTTATTTTTTAAAAAAGAATTAAATAACTTTTGCTTAAGATAACTCATGGGGACAACCTCCTGCAGGACGGGAAGCCAGGTCTCCAGATCGCCAGGTCCTGCTCATTCCAGGCACCATCCTGGGTCCCGGGTGTGGCAGGTCTCCTACCCAGTATGGGGAATCTCCTTTCTGGAATACTGTCATGTACCTCATTCTGCATACCTCAGGTAAAGAGATTCCTGCCTAAAGACAGGCTGCTGAGGGAAAACATGGAAAATGAAAAGATCAATGAGTCACAGGTTATTCTGCCTAAAGAAGAGAAAATTATGGAAGAATGCCAGAGTAGCAGGGTGGTCAAAGTCCTTTATTTCCACTGAAGACCAAACATGCGGAGATGGCGGTGATATCCTGGTAAATGCTTATAGCCTAGTGACTCTCACGGAACACTTTCATTTGTTTTTGCCAAATTTTTCTACCTATAACTAGCCTATGGTTGCAACTCATCTTTGGTTTGACACGTGGACTTGCATCCCCTTCTACTAACTCTTTTCGCTTTTCCCAATAAATTTACTGCTGTTAAATCTGACGAGCAATCTACTGTTCAACTGTTACTCACCCTGATACAAATTACATTCATCAAACTGAAGCTGTCCTCAGTTCTGGCACTAGATTCTCCATGCTTTTTAAAGTTTAGTCTGCATTATTAACATTTTCTCCATCACTTAAAACAGTAAATCAAATCCTGATTTGTAACACTTACCTATTTCTGTGGTATAAATATTCTCCCCACAGCCAATTTCAAACTACCAATAGAACATCACTGAATGTGGGGTGATGCTGAATATTATATAATGGCACACCACTGAGGTTAGTTACATCTGTATGGTGGAAATATTATATAATGGTGTGCCATTATGTTATATATATATATATATATACATATATATATATATATAACATAATATATAACATATTGATATATATAATATAATTTTATTTGTTTTATATATATATATATATAATATTTCCACCATACAGATGTAACTAACCTCAAGAGCACAGACAGAAGTAAAAGGTAGTAAAATAATTAGAAAGTGGAGTTTTGAGTGTACTTAACTATGGTTTTACTACAATTTATTTAAGTTTATATAATCTGATTTTTAGTAACGGCTGGACTTAACAATTGGCTTACAAAATTCCTGAAACTTTAACAATCAACTCCTGTAATTCAGCATGAGCTAGCTCCAGCATGGTACTGGAAAGGGCTCACAAAACTGTGAGGGAAATTTGGATTTGTGTATTAAGAGCAGCATTTTCCCAACCAAACGGATGTGGGTTTCATTCTTGGCTCTGCCACGTACTGGATGGATATACAGCATTGATCTTCAAGTTCTTCAAATGGAAAATGGAAAAAAAAAAATGTTACTATCTATCTCTTAGGGTTATTGTGAGGATTAAATCAGGTTTCCTATGTTACCATCATAGCCAATACGTGGTACATATAAAACACGCAAGAAGTGTATGCTATCATTTTGTTGTTGAAAAGTTCCCTCATCATGGGGCGCCTGGGTGGCTCAGTGGGTTAAGCCGCTGCCTTCGGCTCAGGTCATGATCTCAGGGTCCTGGGATCGAGTCCCGCATCGGGCTCTCTGCTCATCAGGGAGCCTGCTTCCCTCTCTCTCTCTGCCTGCCTCTCTGTCTACTTGTGATCTCTGTCTGTCAAATAAATAAATAAAATCTTTAAAAAAAAAAAAAAAAAAAAAAAAAAAAAGAAAAGTTCCCTCATCATTAAGGGGTCTAATGAGTTTCCAGGTCTCAAAGTTCATGTAAATGGAAGAGATGCCCTTATGCATGGAAAGCACTAGGGAATGAAGTCAGGGATGAATAACCCCTTAGATCTTCTAGTCATTACCCTTTCTTTTCCTAAGAATCACTGTTATCCAGTGTTATTTAAAGGAATGGCGGGGGAGGGCAGGAAGGAGGAAGGAAAGAAAGAAAAGTAAAGAAGAGAAAAGAACAAAGGAAAGAAAGAAAGAAATCCAACATTTCCTCCCTTCATAAGATGCTAAGTAACAGAAATGGACTGGGTGTCTTTTATTTCAACCTGAAACTCCAATTTGTACCACTATTTTCAGAACTGAGAAAAAGAACCCCCACAAACCGACAGCCTTCAGTGACTCCCCAAACCCAGCAGAGATTGACACATGAAGACTGGCAAGGAAGGGCACTATGAAGTTAAAGCACTACTTTCTTCCCAAATGTTAGGCTTCAGTAAATGATCCCTCCTCTTCAAAGGCAACTCACACATTAAAGTGGTATGAGATCGCTGTCAACTCTAACACTCAAGATTTTTTGTTCCCACTTAAAATACTTCTTATTAAATGAGGTGTCCTCTAGTCAGAGCTTGAGTAGTCAACTATTTGAATCTCAGTTTGGGACTTTGCATTTGTCTCCCTTAACTTTCATCTTGGTAGATCTAGCCAGTCTCCTGAGTTATTTGTTAGTCTTGACCCTCGTCATCCAATGTATCCCTTCTAGCATTTTATCATGCCTTCTGTAGTTTCATCCAAGATATTATTAAAAGGTCTGAATGAGTCAAGTTCTAACAATGAGGCTCATGGTTAACCCAGCTGACTTCACTCTTAAATGCAGAGTATATTTCTCCATTTTGTCTCTAGGGATACCTGTGAGCTACGTGATGTTTGCTCAAGTTTAGGTACACTGTGTCTGTATTATTGTCTATTAGTCCCATGAAACAAACATTTGAGGCTAGTTTGGTGTTACTAATTCAGAGTGAACTGACCCAGGCTTCTAGTGAACACTCCTTTCCAAGGATACAGGAGACATCTACTTATCTTTAGACAATTTTGTTGGGTTTAATATCCCAAGCTTTCCTATGTGTACTCTCTAGAGCCAACCATTCTCTGTTGATGTAAATTAAGATTTTGTTTGACTCTCTCTAGCCTGTAAGTGCCTCTCCCCTTTACTCTTCTTCCACAAATATTAAGGCTAGCAGTTAAGAAGCTGCAACAGTACATTTAGATACTATCCTGGGATATCATTTATCTACAATATTTACAATCCATTTAAAATAGTTGATGTCTTACAATCTCTTCACCTTTTTAGGGTTTAAATATTTGCTCTTCCTCATTGTGTGAAGACCATGTTCCCTGGTAAAAAGGCAAAAGCAAAATAGCATTGCAAGATTCTGCTTCATCTTTGCCATTTGCTAACATTACGCTAATCTGCTCCTAAAAATGAGTTTAAGAAAAAGAAAATAAGTCCTCAATGAATGGTGTTGGGATAACTGGATATCTACATATAAAAGAATGTATTTGGACTACCTCACATCATACACAAATTTTAACTCAAAGGGATTTTTTTGAGTGAAAACTGTAATAGGAGTAAATCATCATGACCTTCAAAATGATTTTCTAGATGCAAAATCACAAGCACAAATGAAAAGAAAAAAATGATAAATTGGACTTCCTCAAAATTAACCACTTCAGTGGTTCAAATGACACCATCAAGAAAGTAAAAAGGCAGGGCACTTGGGTGGCTCAGTCGGTTAAGTGTCTGACTTGGCTCAGATCATGATCTCAGGGCTCTGGGATTGAACCCTGCATTGAACACCTCCCACCCCGGAACTCCTCCCCTACCGAGCCCCCTAGGAGCCCCTTGTAGGGCCCCTGTCAGCCCCGTGTCAGGCCCAGGGCCCTATGCATTGGGTCCCATGCTCAGCAGGGAGTGTGCTTCTCCCTGTCCCTCTCTCTGCCCCTCACTAAAGCTCGTGTGTGTGCTCTCTCCCACTCTCTCTTTTAAATAAATAAATAAAATCTTTTTTAAAAAGGAAAAAAAAAGGGTAAAAAGGTAACCCACAGAATGAGAGAACATATTTCTAAGTCACATAGCTCATATGGGTCTAGAATAAGTCTATGATATGGGTCTATGATATAGGTCTAGATATGGGTTTATGAGTCCAGAATATACAGAGAACTTAAACTCAATACTGAAAAGACAACCCAATTTGAAAATGGGCAGAGAATTTGAAAAGACATTTCTCCGAAGAAGATATACAAATGACCAATAAGCACATGAAAAAAGTGTTCACCATCATTAGTCTTTGGAGAAGTGCAAATCAAAGCTACAACTTGAACAGTTTCTTTTTGAAGTGATAAAAACATTCTAAAATCGACCATGGTGATAGTTGTACATATCTGGAATTTACTAAAAAAAATTTCAATTGTACACTTTAAATGAGTGAATTGTACAGAATATAAATTATAGCTCTGTAAAGCTATTCAAAATAAAATCCACAATGATGTCACTTCACACCAATAACAAGTATTGGTAAAGATGTGGAGAAATTGGAACTCTCATACATTGCTGGCTGGAATACAAAATGGTGCGACATTCCAGAAAAAAGTTCAGTGGTTCCTCAACATGTTAAACACAGAGCTACCTCATGACCCAACAATTTCACTCTGAGGAATCTACATAAGAGAAATGAAAAAGTATGTCCACAGAAAAGCTTGTACATGAATGTTCTTGGCAGCAGCATTCATCATTGCTAAAAAGTAGATATAACATAAATGCTCCTCAATACGAGAATGGACAAACAAAATACGGTATATATCAGTACAACAGATTATCATTCAACAAGACAAGGGAAGGACGTATTAATATAAGCTATAACATGGATAAGCCCCAAAAATGTCATTACGCCAAATGAAAGAAGCCAGAAAGAAGCCAAATTAAAGAAGTCCCAAATGACCGCATATCGCAAGAAATGTCCAGAATAAGCAAATCTATAGACAGAAAGTAAATCACTGGTTGTCAAGGGTTGGGGAGCAGCGGGGGTTGGGGGCAGGAGGGAGAGTGACTACTGTTAGGTTCAAGGTGATTTTGGGGTAATGAAAAGGTTCTAAAATTAGATTATGGTGATACTTGCACAATTCTAAATACATTCAAGCACACTGAATTGTACATTTTAAACAAGTGAATTTTATGATATGTAAATTTTATTTCAATAAGGTTGTTTCAAAAAAAAGAGAGAGAGAGAACAAACTTTTGGAAAATGGAGGAGGGATAAACTGGGTACCGGAGCTGGAAGGAAGAAGGGCTTAGAAAGGAAGAGAGTTAACAAATAGGACCCTGGAGGTTTGAAAGGTGGTTCTATGGAAGCTGACCAAGAAGGGAATAAGGAGCAGACCTGGCGGCTGGGGGGGACTTGAAAGAGCATCACCTGAGTGCCCAGGACTCACTTGAGAGTGTCTACTGACCACCTGTAGACCATCTGCCTTGCTGAAGCCAGGTTTGAGCTGTTGGCTCCTTCTGTTGGGAGCCACCTACCGCAACTTGGTTTTGTGTGCACCAAGGCCTGCTGCTGGCCAGGCAGAGAGTGAGCAGTCCCATCTGGCCATGCTGTTATCTTGTTCTGTCCCTTTGGAATACTCCAATGGGCCCTCCACATCACAGCCAATGCCCTAGACCATTCATAAGCCCACCAGTGAGGGGGCCATGGACTTGGTGGTGTTATGTATTTGGTGAGCAGGCAGGACAGGGAAGGCCCAAGGAAATAAGCTAAGGGCCCTGAGCTAAACCACATTTAGTTCTTAATGACACACCAGTTATAAAAGGTTTGGTAAGATCAGAAGATTTTTTAAAGAGTGAGAACTGATAGATACAACATCCCAAAGTGAAAAGAATGAGGTCAAGAGTGAGAGTCGACACGTTGGCCTCCAAGAATACTCTGTACGGCTAAATATTATCCTCCTAACTTACAAATTAGGAAACTGGGGCTCAGAGAGGTTAACTAATGTTCTCAAGTTGCCAGAGCTAGCAAGGGATATAATCTACATATTTCTGACTCTACTGTTCTCACACACACACACTGTCTTCTTCTTCTTCTGAAATCCAAATTCCTCCTGAAACCACATTGGTTTTTTAAATTCCACCTTTTGCTTCCTCATCAGGTTCATTTTCAGTTGTACAATAGAACAGAAATTTCTAGTAACTACTACCAATCACGAGGTATGTACTTATTTGGAGTTAATGGGTAGGGATAATACTTCTCCCTCAGCTCTCTTTTTGCTTTGCTGGAGTGCTGAAGTTTGGCTAAGTAAACCCAGCACTCTCTCCTACTCAGAAATGAAATGGCCATGACCTCTCACATTTTGGCTACCAGTGCTGACTTGATCATATTCACAGTTCCTCTTGCTTCTTTTGTCTTCAGAAATTAAAACTCTCATCAGGGCAAGGCAAAAGCTTAGGAGCTGCTCTGCTCCATTGTTGCTGCTCCCTGTCACGTGACCCCTGGGAACTACACGGGACCCTGCACTGGCTGAGTGACCTGAATTTGAAAGAACTGCTCATAATCCCTCACATGCCAAGACCTAGGAGTCATCACTCCTTTCTACTTTTACTTTCACCTAATCCGTTTCACTTGACTTCAGTCTAAGATACTGTCCTGTCACTGTTACAGCTACCTTCCCACACAAACATCCTTCAAAGCACATCTGCATCACTGGAAAAAAGATTCCCCTTCTGGAATAGTCACTGCAGGTTGCCTCTCCAACAGCCACTTAGTCCTTCCATCTTGACAGAACCCTTGTTCTGTCCATGGAGGCCCTTCCTTGGTGCAGGGAATGGCTCCTGACAGGTCTCCTATGCCAGTAGTTGGCAAACATTTTCTGTAAAGGGCCAGATAATAAATATTTTGTATTTTGCAGGCTATAAAGGTCTCTGTTGCAAACACTCAACTCTGACGTTCTATGGTGAAAGCAACCACAGACTTTTTTAAAGAGTGAGAACTGATAGATAAAACATCCCAAAGTGAAAAGAATGAGGTCAAGAGTGAGAGTCAACGCATTGGCCTCCAAGAATACTCTGGGTAAACAAATAGCATGGCTGTGTTCCAATAAAACTTTATTCACAGAAACAGATATCAGGCTGGATTTGGCCCAAAGGCTGTATTCTGTTGACCCCAGGCCTAATTCAATGGGACCAACACTGTTCCATTTGTTTTGCTAGTGATTGGTTTAGACATGGCATATGACACAACCATGGCCAATATGGGACTGAGGGAGAAAAAAAAAAAAAAAAAAAAAAAAAGACCTGTGAGCAGCTCCTGTGGGTCTTTCTTCCTCAAAAAGATTGTGAGAAGGAAATGTCTCTTTTCTGCGGGATATCACCACACTGAGATGTGATGCCTGGAAACAACACAGCTATTTTGAGACCATGGAAATTTGGGAGCCATTCTGATCAGAAGCACACCCTGAAGTTTTCTTAATTGTGAATGGAGAATAATAATAACTACCTATGAAACTCAATGTAAAGTAAATCAAGTGCTTAGCAATATAGATAGAGAGCAAGCATCCAATTAATGAGAGCTACTACTGCTAATTTTACTCTACATTTACATGCCCATAAAAATGCTATGTAAGGGGCACTTGAGTGGCTCAGTCATTAGGCATCTGCCTTTGGCTCAGGTCATGATCTCAGGGTCCTGGTATCAAGTCCTGCATCAAGTCCCTACTCAGCAGGGAGCCTGCTTCTCCCTCTCCCCACTGCTCATGCTCTCTCTCTCTCTCTTTAAAAAAAAGAAAAATAGAATGCTATGTAAAAGGTAGATGCTCATTAAAAACTTTGAAGAGGTACTTGGATATTTTTCTCGCAAGAGCAGGCTGGACTTCCCTTACTCCAATCTGCTCTGACCAGGACTCTCCTGTGATAAACAGCACATTCACAGGGGTTTTTTTGTTTGTTTTTTTTTAAGGATTCAGCATGTGATCCTTACCTTAATGGAGCTGGGGGTTGACTTCCTTGGCATTACAATCTAACCAGCTACGAGGAAGTCCTAAAATTCCATACTTCCAATAAGCAGAACTAATAACCATGGAAATGATCTGAGCAGCTGGGTTCATGGTAAGACTTGTCAGTAAAGTTAGACATACTAGTCAAGAATGGCATAGAGGAAAAAAAAAAAAAAGAATGGCATAGTTCATCCACATCACTCCTCTGCAGCAGGTAACACATGAGGCCATTTTCACTTTTGAAGACAAGAAGGCAGAGAGAGATGAAATGCCCTTGTCACCATCATTGAGAGTAAACAAAACAACACATGAAATTATATTAAAACTTTAAAATAGGGCCAAAATGAGTGAGTCTAAGGATCTAACAAATTCTGGGAGGACCAACCAACTGCAGCTTTAATGAAGCAGATACCATGAATTTCTAAATCCTTTTTAAAAAGACCTTCTGGACCCCAAGTGAGGCTTCCTCAACTTCACCAATAAAAAGTTATGTCCACTGGCTCTTGCCGCACACAGTGTGGGCCACAGACCAGCAGCATCGACATCTCCTGGGGGCTTCATACAATGCCGAATCTTGGGTTCCACCCCAGACCTAACTGAATCAGACCCCACATTTTATCAGGATCCCCAGATAATTTGTAAGCATGTTAATGTTCACTGCACCTGCTTTTTCCTAAGGATTATGCTCAGCTACATAGAATATTAAGACATTCATGCAGAGAAGTTGGATATGAACTTATATGAGGAAAGTAAGTAGTAGAGAACACTCTCAAATTTCAAGTTCATATCCTAATGCTACTGCATTTATGTTAAATGTTCTGAAGGTAGTCATGTTGTGATTTTTTTTTCTTTCCTGACAGCATTCTGTAATTATCCTACATGTTCCCCAAATTAAAATATATAATGAACCCGAGAGAAAAAAAAACCTTACATGCAAAATGTAGAGTAAGAGGGGTGCCTGGGTGGCTCAGTGGGTTAAAGCCTCTGCCTTCGGCTCAGGTCATGATCCCAGGGTCCTGGGATCAAGCCCCGCATCAGGCTCTCTGCTCCGCAGGGAACCTGCTTTCTCTTCTCTCTCTCTGTCTGCCTCTCTGCCTACTTGTGATCTCTGTCTGTCAATAAATAAAATCTTTAGAAAAAAATATATAGAGTAAGAAACAGAAACCTTACCTATAGCTTGAAGAAACAATGCCTGACAAGTGAAAAACTGACCGATTATTTATGTTGTCTCTAAGACAGGCAATCACTTCACACTACAGCAGCTAAACTAAACAGTTAATTGAGTTTTGTGCAGACAACCACTGTTGGGAAAGAAAGAACAAATCAGCAAAGGCTGCTAGAAATCCTTGTCAGGTTTTTAAACAGTTCAGCTATTAATCTCTCAAAAATATCTAGGTTTTCAAATGTATGGTTGGTAATGGACTCCCTTTTCTCAAATATATTCTGATTAGGAACTCCCATATATAAAAGCTCCCTGTGGAGGGAGGCAGGAAAAGAATGGAACCCACAGGCTTTTTTTTAGCAGACCCCCTGCCCTCTGCTGCCTGTTGAAACAACCTAACCCTAAAGGTTTTATATAAATAACTTTTGCTTCTCTTTGCAAGTGTACATTTAGTCATGTAATGCTACAAAAATCCTATGCGCTGAGTTATTAATGCCCTTTTTAGAGTTAGGAAAACCAAGGCTCGGAAAAGTTAAAAACTCGTCCAAGGTCAATAGTGGTAAAGGGAAGGCTTGAATCCACGATTTCCTAACTCCAAATTCTAGGCTTTCAACTGCCAACCTACATGTTGTTTCTAGTGTTTCCCATTGGTTCCCACTGAGGTTCCTGTTGGTTGAAATTAGTCTTCCACCCTTTAGTACCTTCAGAGCATTTTTTTTTTTTTTTGGGTCCACAGCATATGTCATATCCTGCCTCACAATCTAGACTTTTTTCCCCATGACTCACACGCTCCTGGAGAACAGATACTATGTTCAGCTCATCACTAATGACTGAGCAATAATTTATAAACAACCAACAGTTTTCTGGGGTTAGCCTTTTAAGGGACTTGCCCCTAGAAACAGACTCCTGAAAATGCAAAGTGTCCATCAAGCTCCTTTTGCTTCAGCTAAGGCACATTCACTACCACCATGACCACCTGGCCCATGGGGCACGTGACTAGTTCTCACCAACAGAATCTGAGTGGAAGAAAAATAACACTTCCAAGCCAAAGCGTTCCCAGGTTGTGTCTCTTTCCTGCCTTCTGGCTGCATGCAGCATCCAATGAGGCTGCCTAGGCCCAGAAAAATGTGGAGACACCTGATGGAAGAGTAACTGAGTGAGTGACTGGGAACTGTGAAAGGGCAAGTAAGAAATACAGTGTGTTTAACCACTGAGCTGGGAGCTATTTGTTACAGCAGCTGGCCTTCCCTAGCAGATACATTCCCACTTACCCAAAGTCCACCATTGAGTTCTCTGAGTTAATAAGTATTCTTTCATGTTAGACAGGTTTCCAAACACATTAGGGTTATAAGGTAGTCTTAGTTGAAGGTGTTAGAAAAAAATATAAACTTCAGAATAAGGAAGAGATTATTGAATATCCTTGCAACGGTGTGATAAAGCCATTTGTGACTCCATTAGGGTTCTGCACTGCCTTTGGACTATTTTAGACTCTTTAAGTTGTAAATAACTCATAACAATACAAATAATTCTTCTCTAGATAATTAAAAAAAAAAAAGAAAAGGGAAAAAGTCACCCTCCGTCCATTTCTAGATTCATTTTAATGGTCTTTGAGTCCATGTAAATTTATGATTCTTTGATCTTTGCTTTGAACTGGTCATAGCATCTGTCTGGTTCCTTTATTAATTAATGAGGTTTTCAAAATCTGTGACATATTTTCATTTTATAGCTGAATGAGAAGCATGATTAATTCTAATTTTAAAATGTATCTTTTAACATCTGTGAATTATTGATGATCCCTCAAAAAAGTCTCCAAACCAAGGTCTTCGAAAAAGAGTGTTTCAATAAGAGAAAGGAATTAAGAGAAGACCAAGGCCCCTCTGGATGCCAGGGAGGTCCCGGTCAGGGGGAGGGGTGCCACCCAAGCTCAAAGGAAGAGTGCAAAGTGAGGATGAGGAGGATGGTGACCAGGGAGAAAGAGGAAGAAAAGGCTGCAAAGATTCCTCTGAAAACAAACTTCCCAGCATCGTAGTTTTTCCCATGGTTTGCCCCAGCCCACTTTTACTAGTGGCTTAAGCCCAAGAGTTGTCTCTGTGGTTTCAGTGGCTCAGGCCTGAACAGTAAAGCCTACGTGGCAACAACTCTTCACCTTACCTCTCTGTGCATGGCCTCCCTGACCCATCTGCTTCCCACATGGCAGGGCTCGGAAGCCCAAGGTCTTGGTCCCACAGGATGTGCGATACTTTCTCAGGCTTGTGATAAACAAACCCAGGTAGTCATTCACCTGCTGCCTCTGGCTGATTTCATATCAGACCTTATGCGGTTGGAAGTCACCAACATTACTTTGAGTATTTACCCCCAAGGATTCATCAAATCCATCCCGTTCCAAACAGTTGCTGTCCTCTTTCAAAAGGAGCAGCTAAAAATCAAATCCCATTATTTCAGAAATATTTCAGCCCTGCAGGAAAACTTAGAGATGGAAGCTATAAATCAAAATTCCCTCAGAGGTGCGCACTCCTCCACTTTCAATTCCTTCCCTGGGTCTTGAAAATCTGTATGTTTCTGAAGTTTATTTTAAAGATGCTCCACATGAATTGAATTGAAACTGGGACCCCTTGTTGACCATATATCTATATTTTGTGCCAGGTTCTGTGAAAGAATCCCTTGTCCAACAGAAAAGCAGAACAGTTCTGAGTTGGAAAAGCAGAACCCTGTGGTTATTAATTCTCAAATGCTGAAATGAAAAGAACAAGTTCACGGGCTGACTTCAGCCACCCCTAATCACTAAGCTTGGCTTTGAGGCTTTCACGTCCTTCTTTTATGGTCTCAGCTGGAGACAGGCGAAAACTACCGAACTGCTCTATTTTCTGAAATGCAAAAGTCAAGTGCATTCCTTGGTGATCAAATAATGTCTGAGACTTCAAATATTCTAGATTCTTAGTACAGCACACCAATAACATTTGATTAATTAATTCACCTTAATTTAACATCATCTAACTTCAAATCAAGAGATAAGGACACTGTTTCCACTACTTTCTCAATTTTGTTTTAACATAATTGGAAGATTTTAACACCACCTTTGTTTACTTCCCTCTATATTTTTCAAAAAGGACGATTTATACTTAATTTCTTCTTGAAAATTTCCCCAGTTCTCTCAGTATTTCTTCTTATTTAATTCTCAGAAGAGCCTACTAGATTATTTCACCATAATTTCCCAATTGAGCCTACAAGTGCATTCTGATTATGAAGGAATTAGCTCACAGCATTCTCCTCAGATGTAATGTGCCTTATTAATGTTTTTATTAACTGTAGCTGATGAAGAGATTATTTTCTGGCTTAGTTCCAAGACTTCTTCTCTAGCTCTCCAAAGGAAAAGTGACTGCTGAATTTTCACCTAAGAAATCCATTCCTAGTGAAAGAAATGTGTTTTTCCTCCTAATTCTAATTCAATGGAATTTAATTATGAAAATACAGATAAGGACTTCAGCTTCTATAAAGCATTAAGTCTATTATCTTATACAGATCACTGTGTAAATAAAGATGAATAATTTGGAGTCAAGATATTTGACTGTAGGTTTCCAGAAGGATCTCTGTAATCAACCATCCAAATTTATTTTTAGTGAAACTCTGACACAAGAACCCAGTATCTAGGAACTCCTACAGGGCATTAAAGACATGAAAAGAGTTTTTTTGTTTTTTTTTTTTTTTCAAAGCAAGAGCCTAGAGCTTTTAAAATACTATTGTTATTATTATTATAATCTTCCTGCACCCAGAAGTGAGATATAAAAAGACAACTGGATTCTCTGCCTGGGGGAAGCTCTGATTCAGTAGCAAGGAGAATCAGGTTCAATAAATTTCTCACTTCCACCTAGCTGATACTATGGCTGTTTATATTCTTTGGTAGAAGCTACAAAGGCCTTATCTCCATTATGCCTCCTAATTCACTATTTGGAAATTTTTTGAATGATAGATCACTGTGGGAATGCAATCATCTGATTCTATGTGATTCAGATGCTGAGACAATGAAGATAAATGGCCCAATATTTTCAAGGTCTGATCAGTTCCACAGTGTAGAATCACTCAAAGTTCATTCCGGGGGAAAAAAAAAAAGTCTAAAATGTCAGACTACTCACCAAAGAAAGAAATGGTAGTTATGCAATAGGATGGAAGTGTCAGCTAACGTTACAATGGTAATCAATTTTGCGATATATAAGTACATCAAATCAACACACTGTGTACCTAAACTTACACAATGCTATATGTCAATGAAGCTGGAAAATAAAGCTGGAAAAAGAAAATAAAATGACAGATTATGTTCCAGAAAACCTGGCTTTCAAAATGCTATGTATGGTTTCTGACCCAAAGGCATGCTATAATTAGTGCATTACTAAAGGCTTTGGAGATGTAAAAACTACTTTGGGGTAAGTAGAGAGAACCAGAGAAAGTTAATTTCAGATGAAGTTCCACCTGCCATATGATCTTTAAGCTTAATAACAGTTATAGGCAGCACAGGAAGCCCTCAGTACCTGATCAGTTACCACTTCTGTCCACGAATCGAGTTAATGCTTTTTCTGTTAATCGAGCTGAATTGCATTTAAAAACCTCACCCTGGTCCCATATTGCAACTCAGGATAGTTACATAAGGGACTACTGTTTAACTGGCAGAGCACAATAAAGCATACCCATCCCTCCTCCCAGTGATGATAGAACGTTTCAGGACCAGAACGGTTACCAGCCAGAAGAGAACCCCCTTTTAAGCAATCCACAGTACTCAATGCTGAGTGCTAGGTGTTGTGAGGCTCCCAAAAAATAAGCAAAATGAGATAGTGCGGTGAATGGAAATTGAGCAACCCTGATGATAACTGCAGGGCAACTTTCACAAAGGCGGGCTCAGTGTGAGTGAGGGGTTCCGGGAAAGGCTTCGACAAGAGCTGCGCATGGACAGGCGCAGGTCTGCGGAAACGCATGCGCTGGTGACGGTGGCAACAGTCTGATGAAAGCAGAGGTCTGGACCCAGAGAAGCCAGGAAAAGTAAAATGGGAAAGTAGACCCAGGCAGATCGTGCAGGTCCTGGACTATACCAGAGACAAAAAATGCTTTCTACCTCTGAGCTGTTGAATCTCCAAGTGACCTGATCTAAATGTCGGATTCCTTGTTTTAACAGTTAATCGCTTCTTCCCTTTTGCTGTGTTGCATTTCTGCTTTGCACCACTAATCCCTCAAATTTCAAAAATAGCTTTGGCTTCCTGAGGCCAGCTTGAGAGGTTGGCAGTTCTTTTAGATCATGCAGAACCTACTACTAGAGAGACACAGCTGGTGTGAAGATTTTTATTTTAACAACCAATACTGATTTCCCTTCCTCAACACAGGAATACCCCCAGAGAAGCTTTATGTCTGAGGTAGTTAGCCGCTCTAAACATAAAGAGCTGTGGCTACATCTGGGCTGTAGAGACACTCTTTACTAACTCTATTGTGTGGGTTTCCCTCACTCATTTTCTCAAAAGAAAACTTAGGAGGAGAAGGGAACTCACAGCATCCCATAGCTAATGTGGGCAAACTGAATGATGAGTGCGTGTGTGCGTGCATGTTAATGACCTGAGTTCTGTCGATGACTCTTGGAATTAATGAATTCCTGAAGCCTCAGTTCAGCCTGAGATTGTTGGTACAAAAGTCCTACAGACAGCTCTGAAAAGTCATTAGGTATCAGTCTTAAAAAACATTTAGCACAATCCACAAAAATTTTCCATGCCATCAATCTTTTCCTCTTCCCAAACAGCTTAACGTTTCTTGTGTTAAAGGAACAAGGAAGTTTGCAGCCAATACACATAACTGCCCATCAGAAGTGTCACAGACGTCAAGAAGAAAGGCAGGAACAAGGTACATTAAATGGTTTTTAGGCCAGCACCTGACTTTCCGCAAGCTTGGCCAGCTCCCCTTTTGACTTCCGGTTCATACGAATTGCTGTTCTGTGGTCCTCAGCAGACATTTGTGAGCACAGCTGGAGATGGTCAGCGGGAAGGAAGTCTATTCGTTTTTATGAATTTAACCTATTTATAACCTACCTCATGCTAAAAAGAGGATTTAAGGCTTCTGACAAAAATACCTACAATACAACAGGATAAAAATAAGTAAATGGAAAATTCAGGAAATAAGTGCCTTTCAAGCCTACAGAAATCCTGAGTTTGCTGAATCCTTTACCACAGGCATACGGACAGATTTGTCTCCCCTGGAATCTCCAGCTAGTACTAACCTGCAAGTAATCCAACAGCTCAAATGGAAAGATCTATGAAGAAATAATATCTTGGCCTTGGAGGGTGTCCTCCTCTGCAGACCTCATTTCTCTTATGGGCTCATCCTCGTGAGGCAGAGAAAGGCAGGGATCACAATCTCTATTTTAAACTCTGACATCCGGGTGCCTTGACTTGACTATGTGAAAAAGGAGGTCTGCACCTAAATCTTCTGCTCCTCCTGACTAGAAAAAATAATTCAGTGCTTTCCAAAGAAAGGGCGAATGGCATTACCTTCAAATCCAGAAACCCTGGGTACCAGCTCGGGACAGAAAGAAATCCTGGGGCACCTTTGCCTTCAGCTCAAGTCATGATCCCAAGGTCCTGGGATGGAGCCCCACATCACGCTCCCTGCTCAGCGGGGAGCCTGTTTCCCCCTCTCTCTCTGCCTGCCTCTCTGCCTACTTATGACTTCAGTCTGTCAAATAAATAAATAAAATATTTAAAAAAAAAAAAAAAAGGAAAGAAAGAAATCCCAGGCAACTGTGAGATGCCCACCTAGACACACACACCAGAAGATGCTCAGTCTTCCCAGATGCAGGAGTCTGGGGACAAACCTCCCTCGTCCAGATTCAGGAGTCTATAATGTGACCACTGGCTTTCTGGGGAAACTAGAGCATAGATATTGACTTTGAGTTTGACCTCTATGTGACTGGATAAAGCTGGAGGACAGTTTTCTTAAGACACACGAACACAATATACAAAAGATCACTAAAAACCATGTAAATCTCTACTAATGAGGATTCTATTCATAGACTATAGAAACACGTCTTAAAAATCCTCTTCTCCACTCCACAGCAGACACAGAAGCTGCCTTTCTCCAAGGGAACAATATAGGACTAAGACCCAGGCTTCAGTATATTCTGTCGCTCTCTAGGTGACTCCAATGGGCAGCCAAGATTAAGAACACGGGTCTGGAGACGTTAGCCAATGTGCCACTCACTTTGTTCTGGTTATGCTGGATTACGGTTCTACTCTTCCCTCTCCTCCATACACATATTTACTTACATTAGCCCGGGAAGCTTCCTGAGCAACCTTTCAATCCACAGCTTACTATGTTAGACATCAAAATACACTGACATTTGTTGCAGTGGAGAGTTGTTTGAAATGTCACACTTCCCACCATCTTTATGGAGCACTTTCTCCTTGTTGCCACAGCCCATGTTGGACTATATTTAAGTGTTCAGTCTCAGCTACATGTAACGTGTCTTCAAAGAATAAGAAAAAGGAGCACAAGGGGAAGACGGAGAAGAGCTGACATGTTTTAGGGTTAAAGGTGTGACTTTCCCATAGTCAAGTGCTTAGTTCTTATAGGGTCCAACCCCTATGCTCTTTGCCTACAGTTCATTCTACCTTCCTACCAACTCAAAACACATTTGTCTTGTGTTCCTCTCTCTTTTTTCTTAACATTATCCAAAGTCATGAGCTAAGGAGCCTGGTAAATTAATAACAATAATAATAAATAAATGATAATATCTTAATAAGTTATCCTGCCCAGATAGCAGATCTGCATTTTTTGAGGGCCTCCTCAAGGCCCTCAATCTCAATCCAAAGGAAGGCTCTACTATTGAAAAGTAGGCATCATGTTAAGGCAGAAAGGGTGATATAAATTAGGGGACCAGGCAAAGCCCCCTTGAGGTCACACCTCACAAAGGGCTGCCACTCAAATCAACCTCTGCTTGTAAGTGATGATTCAGTTCCTCACTGTGGAATTGCTCAGCCACTGACCTCACTTCTACGGGACCACTCGGCCCTGCAGTTATTTACCTCTTCATGTGTTAGCCAGTCAGCATTTCCACAGCATAGGCCCCACACGTCTGATGTGCAAGGAGACATAGAGCTCTTCATTCTTTCCACACACATCCCTAGCCTGTTAACTGAATACTTCTCATGTTTTTTAAAGACCTCCAGAGAAAAAATATTCTATTCCTAAATCAAAAGCCCATTCTAATGTTAGATATAGGCTTTGAAAAAAAGTGAAGATAGCTGTAATAATTCTGTACTTAACCACATGATGACTTTTGGAAGTGCTGTCCATCCAGAACATCAACAGAATGGAAAAGTGGTCAAAATGGTCTATGGAGGAAGGAAATGGAACAACGCCTCCCTTGGGCTCTATCCAGAACTTATAAACCCAAAACATATTGAAAATAAGGTTATTAATTTAACAGGATTGACCATGGAATTCTTAGAGGATAGAAGAGACATGGATAGTATCAGCTACAAGGAAGTGATCAGAAACACACAGGAATCACGGGTGATCTCCTGGTAGTTGACGCCCACCCCCACTGATCCCACCAGACATGTGATCACAGTCCCTTGCAATAACTGTTTAGAAATCAGCATGTAGCCTAATCCCAGCCAATCAGAGGCAGGAAGAATTCTACCGAGGGATTCTAGGAAAGGCTCTCTCTTAAAAAAGAAACACAGTGAAAAGACAGCCTCCTTTCTCTGGACAATGTCTTCCCCGGGTGTGACACCTGAAGCAGCTGCCACCATGGCAACCATAAGGAGGCCAGTCCTGCGGCAAAGTCACACACCAAGGGAGACAGTGTAGCAAGATGGGAAAGCTTGGGTCACTGATGACTGCATAGCTACTGAGTTAACTGACCCAAGAGCTCTGTCTCTAGAATTCTTGTTTTCAAAGAAAATAGATTCTTTTATTCTTTAAACCAATTTAAGTTAAGGTTCCTGCTACCTACAACTAGAGGCATCCTGACAGAGATAGAATACAAAAAGGGAAAGAATCCCCAGGTGTTAATTACATTGGAAATGCTTCAGCATTAAAATAGATATGTTGACTCAACTTTGATCATATTGATTTTGTACATTAAAAAGCATAGTTGTGTGATTTATTGTAGTACATAACAGGATTAAAAGTGGAGTGAGTCATCACGTCTGCTCTCTAGATGGGTCCTTGCCAATAAACTTGAAAATGAACTTGTTAGATAAGAAATTGACTTTGCTTATTGGAATAAACAACTTCCTGTAAGCTCCTAGATTTACCAGTCAATCCACCTCAGCCATAACAGGGGACTTTCGCTGCTAATTCTCTCTATCCCGATGACAGACAGTTCATTCCACTCACATCTCTCAACAGCAAGATCAAGAAGCTGAGCTCTCTCCCTCCAAAGTTTTAGAGGCAATGTGTATGTGATGAGCAGAAAACAGGTTCAGAGAATCTGGGGCCATGAATCTACTGCTTTGCTTGGAAAGTCATCTAAGTTATCTGCTCATGTTACTTCACAGGAAATGAAACCTATAATCTATTCAAAGAGTTTGTGTAATTTTTAGCCAATCCCAGCTACCCACTTCAATCTGTTCATTTTTAAAGGTTTGTATGGGTTTTAGCATTTGCTTTGGAATGTCATTCATATTATAAAATAGGATGTGATAATCTATAAATAAACCAACTGAAAACAAGTATGAAGAAGGTCAATTAGAGTGGTATTATAATAAATAGAATTACTTTTTAAAAGGTCTCAATTTTTGCACTTTTAATAATTCATGAAGAACTACACTTAGGGCGCCTGGGTGGCTAGGTGGGTTGAGCATCTAACTCTTGATTTCGGCTCAGGTCATGATCTCGGGGTCCTGGGATTGTGCCCTACTTTGGGCTCTGCGCTCTGCACGAAGTCTACTTGAGGATCCTCTCTCTCTCTCCCTCTTCCCCTCCACCCCCCACTCCCACACTCATTCTCTCTCTCACTCTCTCTCTAAAATAAATACCTAAATCTTTGGAAAAGGAAAACTACCCTTAAGTTTACACTGGTCACACTCTGACTATAGCTGTCATGCAGCTCTGCTTCCTTCAGTGATGCTTCCCATGAAAATACTTAATGAAATCTATATTAGTTTTTTATTTCTGCTGTAACAATTTACCACAAACTCAGTGGCTCAAAACAACACAAATTTATCACCTTACAGTTCTGCATGTGGAAAGTCTGAAATGGGTCTTGAGGGGCTAAAATCAAGGTGTCAGCAGGGTTGCATTCTAGAGGTTCAAGGTTCAAGGGGAAAAATCCATTTCCTTGCCCTTTTTAAGCTTCTGGAGGCTACTGGCATTCCGTGGCTCATGGACACATCACTCTGACCTTTGCCTCTCTCATCGCATCTCTTTCTCTGATTCTGACTCTCCTACTTCCCTCTTATAAGGACACTTGTGATTATATTGGGCCCACCCAGACGATCCAGAATAACCGTGTCAAGATCCTTAACTTAAGCACCTCGCTAAAGTCCTTTTTGCCAGGCAAGGTAACACATTCACAAGTTTCAGAGATTAGGACACAGACATCTTTGGGGAGCCACTATTCTACCTACCACAAAATCCATCACAAATAGGAGAGGTTTTCCCTGTTTCAACTGACCGGAGAATATTAAGAAAACTGTATCAATTAATGTTGATTCATTATTAATGTTGCATGTAATAACTTTATGAGTGACTAGGATATACTTCTACCACTCCAAGAAAATGGTGAAGAGCAAATAAAATTCTAGTCCCAGATACTACTCAAACACAGTCTTCCCACAGTGGGAAGGAGAAAAAAAAAAAAAAAAAATCCAAGCTTGGAAGATTTATTCCTTGTTTTGGTTCCCAGGAAACTCAGTGCTAAAACATGTTGATAAGAAGAATTTCTCAAGAAAGGAAGTGACAGTAAAAAGTAAGGGACGGGGCACCTGGGTGGCTCAGTGGGTTAAGCCTCTGCCTTCAGCTCAGGTCATGATCCCAGGGTCCTGGGATCGAGCCCCACGTCGGGCTCTCTGCTCAGCAGGGAGCCTGCCTCCATGTCTCTCTCTGCCTACTTGTGATCTCTGCCTGTCAAATAAATAAATAAAATCTTTAAAAAAAAAAAAAAAGTAAGGGACATCTGGGGAAATAGTAAATTGTTATAATAAGAGAAACTCTGGGGGTACCTGGGTGGCTCAGTGGGTTGAGCCTCTGCCTTGGGCTCAGGTCATGGTCCCAGGTTCCTGGGATCAAGCCCCGCGCTGGGCTCTCTGCTCAGCAGGGAGCGTGCTTCCCCGCCGCCTCTGCCTGCCTTTCTGCCTGCTTGTGATCTCTCTCTCTGTGTCAAATAAATAAGAGAAACTCTGATATATTAAAAAACCTCGGGACTTATGGGAATCACTTTTAAAAGCCTAACAAATCACTAAGTGAGTAGCTCCAACTTAAGAATATTTAGCTGTGCATGGGGGCTAGAATCGGGAGGCAGGACAGAAGGACAATAAGGCCCCTTCCACATCTCTGCTTCACACTCTTATAACCTACCTTTATTAGAAAACTCAACCTCCCTGCTTGGAAACCTTTGAAGTGGGTTCTGCTCTAATCAAAGAAAGGTACCACTCTTGCTTTTCTCTCTGTCCCCGGGGCCACACAAAGTGCCAAGAACAGAGTACGAGCTCAGTTAGGTTTGTTGGATGAATTAATTAACCAAAGCGAAAGGACAGTTCATCAAAGAAAAGCATTCCTCCTTAGACCGTAAACCTTTAAAAGTTTTACCAAGTCCAGTTTCAGCTGAGGTGCAGGGATGGCTCAATTGGTGAAGCGTCTACCTTCAGCTCAGGTCATGATCTTGAGGTCCTGAGATCAAGCCCTGCAAGGGGCTCCCTCCTCAACGGGGAGCCTGTTTCTCCCTCTCTCTCTGCCCCTTTCCATCCCCATCCTCATATGCACGCACATGTGCTCTCCTCTCTCTGAGATAGGTAGATACGTAGATAGATAGACAGAGTCTTTTAAAAAGGGGAGCGAGCTTACTTTAACCTACACAATCATGCAATAACCTGACACAGCGATTTTCCAGCTCTGCCTTCATATTAATGCTCTCACCCCTTCTCACCATAGATCTAAAAGAGAGTTTTCATGAGAGGGAAGAATGATCTTAAAGAAATCATAGGCACTAGGATTCAAAATTGGACATTTCAACCAAAGAACCACAATACACAAGTATGATATTCCAGAGCAAAGTTCCAAACATACATCCAAATTTTCCAAGAAATCACCAAACACTGGTTATATGACTTTTAAAGCTAACCTCTGCTGCACTGAAGGTTATAAATAGGGCTAGTTATTAAAGACTAAGAGAATTTCAGAGAGGGCGTTTCTGGGGAGAAGAGTCAGGCCTCAAGGACTCAACCAGGGCTTTACAGCATTTCTCCAGAAAAAGCCAAGCGGAGACAGACAGGGGAGCCTCCCTGCCAACTGGGGAGAGAAGGTCCAAGGTGAAGTCTGCCTACATCCACGGAGCCTCTCCAGGATAATTCAAGCCATGCCCAAGACAGAGCAAGCATGTGGGTGTCTGGACACAGACTGCCAAACTGAGCCTGTCCCTGACAAGCAAATGCAGCCTTAAGAGGAAACAGAAAAGTGACAAGACTGCCGAGCACTCGCTCAGAAGTGGGGGAAGAATTTCTCGTAGGGAGCAAATTCCACAGTGACAGAAGGTAACACCATATATTTGTTTTCTGACTTAAGACCATTCACGCAGCTTGTTCAGCGCACTGGTTACTCATGTCTGCTCCCCATTTGGAAGTCCTCTCAAAACCTATAGTTGTCTTCCAGCTGGGAAGGAAAGATGGAATTCCTTCCAAAAACGAGGTAACTGTGCTCTCAGTGGGCAGCTGGAGACTGTTTGGAGCCTGGCTATTTAAGAGCACTGACTATAAACATATAAGAAAAAACTGGTAACTTTTTCTGAAATGAACCATCCATAAACATCACCAGAAAATCCACTTTGCTCCATAATCGAGGCCAAGAAAGAAAGCTGCCACCTTAGAAAAATAAGAGGAGGTGAGGGAGGAGGAAGAAAGAAACACGCATGACTCTTACCCAGGCCCTGATTCTGCTGTTCCCACTCGATGGCATCTGGCACCTGGTCGGTGGTTCCATCCAAAGGGCCCAGGTTTCCCTGTTCGAAGCCAGGTTCTTGAGACGTGATGCCAGGGAGAGTAAACCCAGGCAGCTCAGCGTCACCATCCAAGCTATCATCCAGGGACTCTGTGTCTTTATCATCTTCATCTTCCTCCTCATCTTCCTCTTCTTCATCTTCCTCCTCTTCCTCCTCTTCATCCTCATCTTCTTCTCCCTCTAGGAAAAAAGAAATCAATAAGAAACATGAAGGAATATAGTAAGTGCCTACATATGAGTCTTTTGAAATGACCCAAACACTACAAAATAATTCTGCTTGACCTTTTAAAACAAATTTTATAGCCAAAGTTGGGCGACACGGGCCTTGCAAGACTAGGTGCTCACCATACACGTGTATTTCAAATTTTCAAAATCACAGTTATGTCAGATCATTAGTACACAGCATGTTTATTTGGAGTCAAAGTTCAGGTAATATAAATTTTTATTAGTCAAATTTATATTTACAAAGGTGGAAATCATCCCTTCCCTGTTTTCTGAAGGTCGTTAAAGATGGATCCACTAGGTTAATATCCAAAATATATAAAGAAGTTATACAACTCAACACCAGAAGAACAAATAATCCAGTTAAAAAAATGGGCAGAAGACCTGAATAGACAGTTTTCCAAAGAAAATTCACAGATGGCCAACAAACACATAAAAAGATGCTCAACGTCACTAATCATCAAAGAAATACAAATCAAAACCACAATGAGATATCCCCTTGCCCCTGTCAGAATGGCTAGAAACAAAAAGACAAGAAAAACAAGTGTTGGGGAAGATGTAGAGAAAAAGGAACCCTCGTGCACTGTTGGTGGGAACGCAAAATGGTACAGCCACTGTGGAAGACGTTATGGGGATTCCTCAAAAAATTAAAAATAGAAATCCCGGGACGCCTGGGTGGCTCAGTTGGTTGGACGACTGCCTTCGGCTCAGGTCATGATCCTGGAGTCCCGGGATTGAGTCCCGCATCGGGCTCCCAGCTCCACGGGGAGTCTGCTTCTCTCTCTGACCTTCTCCTCGCTCATGCTCTCTCTCACTATCTCTCTCTCAAATAAATAAATAAAATCTTAAAAAAAAATAGAAATCCCATATGATCTGGTAATTCCACCCAAAGAAAATGAAAATATTAATTCAAAAAGATATGTGCACCCGTATGTTTATTGTGGCATTATTTATAATAGCTAAAATATGGAAGCAATCAAAGTAACCATGGACAGATGAATGGATTAAAAAAAAGTGGTGTATACAAATAGCAAGGAATGCTACTCAACCATAAAAGGAGTGAGATCTTGCCATTGGCAGCAACATGAATGATCTTGAGGGTATTATTATGTTAAACGAAATAAGTCAGAGAAAAACAGGTATCATATGATTTCACTTATACGTGGGATCTAAAAACCAAAACAAATGAATAAACAAACAAAAAGCAGAAACAGACTCATAAATACAGACAACAAACTGATGGTTCCAGAGGGAAGAACAGATGGGGGATGGGCAAAATGGGTGAAGGGGAATGGGAGATACAGGCTTCCAGTTATGGAATTAATAAGTCACAGAGATAAAAGGTACAGCATAGGGAAGAGAGTCAATGGTATTGGAACAGCATTGTATGGTGACAGATGGTAGCTACACTTGTGACGAACATAGCCTAACATAAAGACTTGTCATATCACTATATTGTACAGCTGAAACCAATGTAACAGTGTCTGTCAACTATACTGCAATTTAAAAAAAAAAGATTTGCCCATTAGAACACACACTAAAATACTAACAGAACTTAAAGAGTGTCCCAATCCTTTTGTATCTTATCATATTAAACAAGAAAATTCATGATTTGGGCACAATTTTCCTTCTATTCTTCTTCCATATCAATGAGTAGAAGTCACAACAAGTGAGAGGTACATAAATACACTCCCGGCTCCTGTTGGAAGATCAACCAAAGAAAGTGGAAACAATTACATCAACATTCTCAATTCCACTCTAAAAGAGGTTAGGAAATAGGATATTGATCAAAGACAGTCAGGAAAGCACACTTGAAAAAAAAAAATCATTATCACTGCCACCATCATAAGAGTTAAATTCATGGGTGCCTGGGTGGCTCAGTGGGTTAAAGCCTCTGCCTTCAGCTCAGGTCATGATCTCAAGGTCCTAGGATCGAGCCCCGCATCGGGCTCTCTGCTTGGCAGGGAGCCTGCTTCCCTCTCTCTTTCTGCCTGCCTCTCTGCCTGCTTGTGATCTCTCTCTCTGTGTCAAATAAATAAAATCTTTAAAAAAAAAAAAAGAGTTAAATTCACAATTTGTCACATTCAATGCTTCAAGCAGAGGGGGTTTAGGAAACCTAAGATCCCCAATTTTACTTGGTTTCACCAACTTTAATTTTCTAGGAATACTTCAAGCCTCCGCCCTCACCACTGATGCACCCTGAAGCCCCTGATGAGAGCTCACCAAGCTCACTGAAGCCTTCCCCATGCTCTCTTCCCTTGGCTAACCATATGGCAGTTTGCAAAAAGGAACTCTCCTGGGATGGCAGAGAAGGGAAGAGGGAGCATTAGAGCCACCCAGGAATACCGAGGCTCTCTTTTTCTGCTTGTAGACAATGTTCTCCACACACATTCCTTTACACCTATTGTTTATAGGGTTTTTTTTTTTTTAATTTTTAAAAAAATATTACATCTGATCTTTTTCATTCTTATATATCCTCTAACTTTGTACAACTTTGTACAACTTAATACCTCTTAATACCTCTCATTCCAAATATTTGGAATATTTGGAAAATATTCCAAAAATGCAATAACTACTTATCAAGCACCTAGTTCCAGGCACTAGGAATAAAGCAGCACTATCTCTGCCTTCATGGAGTTAATAGGCCACTCGAGGAGACATGTACACACACAGATCTAGGGTATAATATGACACTCTGACTAAAATTGGAAGAAAGATGGAGAATGGCAGACTCTGCTTTTCTGGATGCGGAGATCCAGACAAAGGGCAGCTTTTCTGGTAAAGTTTGAACAGCGATTATACTAAAATAATGAATTCTCTTGTTTAAGTTAGGTCAGTATCTACAGGAGGAACATTCCCAGCAGCAGGGAACAGAAGAACAACAAAAACAAAAATCTTGAGGCAGTTGTGTGCTGTGTTCAAAGAATGGCAAAGACTGACCTGGGAGCAAGAAGGGACAGGAAATGAGGTGGGAAGGGGTAGGCAGGGGTCAGATTTAACGTATATTTATTTATAAGGAATTACAGGCTGCAGCATGAAAAAATGGGCTAAATTGGAGCAAGACACAAAGCAAAGAGACCCACTGGGAGGCTATTTTACAAGCCAGGGAATAAGATGACGGTGCTTTGAACACGGATATAGTTCTGGAAGCAGGAAGAGATGGTCAGATCTAGGATGTAATATGAAGGTAATTTGCAGGCAGAGCCCTAATGATAAGTATGATGTGGGATGTGGAAGGAATACGGCACTTTATTAAAGACGGAAACTAAAGGGCAAAGAGCAAAATCAAGAATTTTATTTGAGACACATTAATCATGTGATTGTTATGCCTATGATTTCCAAGTGGAAATGTTGGAAGCCCAGGGAAGATCAAAGCTAGACATAAAAATCTAAGACTCATCAATTTAGAAATAATATTTACAGCCTTGGGGCACCTAGGTGGCTCAGTGGGTTAAAACCTCTGCCTTCAGCTCAGGTCATGATCCCAGGGTCCTGGGATCAAGCCCTGCATCGGGCTCTCTGCTCCGCAGGGAGCCTGGTTCCCCTCGCCCCGCCCCGCCTGCCTCTCTGCCTACTTGTGTTCTCTGTCAAACAAATAAATAAAATATTTTAAAATAATAATAATAATAATAATAATATTTACAGCCTTGAGACTGGCTGAGATCACCAAAAGAATGAGTGTGGGTAGAAGGAAAAGTTGTCCAGTCTAAGCCCCAGACAATTGAACATTTAGAAGTTGGCCAGCAGAGGGAGAACCAACAAAGGAGACGGAAAAGTGACCACTGAGGTAGGTGAAAAATCAAGCCAAGTATGGTGTGGACAAAGTCAAAGGAATAGGAATAAAATACTTCTCGGGGCCTGAGTAAGAAAACTGAGACTGTCCCTCCAGCGTTGACATTACCTCTAGCTTTGGCACTTTGGAAATGATTAGTGACTTCACCCAAGGTGTTCATGGAAAGGTAGGGATAAGAGTCAAAATGGAGTAGTTGAAAAGAATATTAGAAAAAAGGAAGTAGATACAGCAAATATTAAAAAAAAAAAAAAAACCTTACAAAACTTTTTTGAAAAAAAGAACAGGGACAATAAGAGCCAAACCATGAAAAAAAGCCCAGCTGCCCATCAACAGATGAATGGATAAAAAAGATGTGGTGTATATATATATATTATACATATATATATATATATATAGAAATATTACACAGCCATCAAAAGTGAAATGTTGCTATTTGCAACAACATGAATGGAACTAGAGGGTATTAAGCTAAGCAAAATAAGTCAATCAGAGAAAGACAATTATCATATGATTTCACTCATATGTGAAATTTAAGAAATAAAACAGAGGATCATAGGAGAAGAGAGGGAAAAAATGAAACAAGAAGAAAGCAGAAAGGAAGACAAACCATAAGAGAGTCCTAATCACAGGAAATAAACTTGAGAGTTGTTGGAGGGGAGGTGGGTGGGGGGATGGGGTAACTGGGTGGTAGACATTAAGGAGGGCATGTGATGTAATGAGCACTGGGTATTATATAAGACTGACGAATGATAGACCTTTACCTCTGAAATCCATAATACATTAAATGTTAACTAACAGGATTAAAATTTTTAAAAATGTTTAAAAGTGGGGGGCAGGGACAGACGAGGGTAGCTGGAAGGAGATGTAGGACCCAGGGTACCTTCTCAAAATAGGAGATACTAGAATTTGCTTGGAATTTGACGGGTAAGACCTAGTAGAGAAAGGGAAATTGATGACTCAGGAGAGAGGGGAGAGGGCTGCTGGAGGAATGTCTGGAGATGGGGTTTGGCAGAGCACTTGCACATGTGGACTCAAGCCATGCAAATGTACTGTGGCTATGTGATTTTGGACAAGTTATGGTGCCATAGCTTCCTCCTCAGTAAAACTGGGGTGATTCATACCTCACAGAGCTGCTATAGGATTACATCAGTTAGTATATAAGGTACTTAGGACTAAGCCTGGGTCATCATGGCCAGTATATGAGGTTGGTTTCTTTGCTATTACTGGGAAGGGATGGGATCCAGGGCACAGGCTGGCTCAGACCCATCCTCCACTGCAGTGGGCACAGGGGCAGGCAGGAGGATTGATTTCATGGTGGGAATGTGTGAAAGTTGTTTTCATATTTCTTTTCTCAGTCAATAAGAAACTAAGAAGGAAAAGTGAAATGTTGGTGGTTTGAGGCGAGAGGAGAAAGTGTGAAATAGTCATCTCAGAGAATGGGGCAAGTGAATTCCCCAGGAAGATGTGGGAGGACTGGCAGGCAGCCTTGTGGGCCCACTTGAGATGGGACATCATGCATTTAAAGTGAGACATGTTAAGGGGGTTGTGTTTTTCTCCAGCCACATTCAGCTGCTTGGGTGCAGGCATGGGTGGAGGGTTAGAGGACACAGAGAGACTGAACCAGCAAATTTTGCTAGAAGTGTTCAGTGGTGGAGGGGTGGGGAAGGGAGGTGTTTGGCTGTGTGTGAACGAAGTGATTAAAGATGGACCGGGCAAAGGCTACAAACTCCCAACAGTAACACAAGTTAAATCCTGAGGGTCTAATATACAGTATGGTGACTATAATTAACAATACTGTATTATATACTTGAAAGTTATTGTGAGAGTAGATCTTAAATATTACCAACACCAAAAAAAATAGTATTTATCTGAGGGGATAGAAATGTTAAGTAACCATACTGGGGTAACCATTTTGCAATTTATAAGTGTATCAAATCATCACATCATGAACTTTGAACTTAGATATGTTATATGTCAACAATATCCCAATAAGGTAGAGTAAAACAATATCTCAACAAATCTCAAGGGAAATAAAGATGGACCAGGGACTCTGATTAAAGAGAACCTGAGAAAGAAGTTTACAGAGAAAAAGTATGGGGTCACGGGAATTTGAAGAAAACTATCAGGGATCATCACAACTATCTGATGGCTTTGCTGACCTTCTTCCCATAGACAAAAATTGGCCACAGGCTAAAAAAGAACATTTCTTTATTTTTAAAGCATTATAAATCCCTTCTAGCTGCCTTTTCTTTCCACACACCTAAAAGGGTTGCACTTGATGGAATGATTGTGACAATATGAGGCTGATCCCCTAGGTATATGAAGGCAAAGCCCTGAGTTTTCAGCTCTCACCACTGAACTGTTGACCACTGACCACTAGCACCCACCAAGGACAACTTCTACATGACCCTCAGTAAGCTCAGTTAACTTCTTCTCCTTAAAGAATAGAGCTATACGACCCAGCAACGCCACTTCTGGGTATATATATCCAAAGGAAACAATACCATATCCCAAAGAGTCATCTGTACTCTGGGGTTCTTAACCACATAATTCATGACAGCCTAGGTATGGAAACAACCTACATGTCCACTGACAGATGAATGGATGAAGATGATGTGATATACATACAGGAGAATATTATCTGACCTCTAAAAAGAAGGAAATCCTACATTTGCCACATGGATGAAACCAAAGGACATTATGCTGAGTGAAAAAAGTAAGAGACAGACAAATACGACACGGTTTATTTATAGGTGGAATCTAAATTAAAACAAAGAAACAAACAAAAAAAAAAGTCTAACTCATACAAACAGAAAATAGAAAAGTGGTTGCCCGGGGCTAGAGAGTGAAAACAGGGGAAGACTGGTCAAAGGGTACAAACTGTTTGCTCTTAAACGAATAAAGTCTAAAGATCTAACATATAACATGATGACTATAGTTGATGACACTATTGTATCACTGAAATTTGCTAAGAGAGTAACACTTAAATGTCCTCACACAAAAAAAGTAAAAACGTGAGGTGATGGCTGTGTTCATTAATCCAATGGTGGGAATCCTTTTACAATGTTATATGTATATGAAATCAACATAATGTACACTCTAAGTATCTTATAATTTTATTTACCAATTATACCTCAATAAAGTCAGAAAAATATAAGGCACAGAGCTATAAAAATAATGAAGAGGACCTCAAAAAGTCAGGCTGCATGTAAGCAAGCCTGGGCCCACAAAATGGTCACTACCTTCATGATGTGATTTGAATGACACTGCTTACGTCAACATGTCTCATCATCCCTCCCCCACTCACCCACTCTGATGGAGCCTTCTTTCTCCACCTCCCTGTCCTGAAATGACCAATATGAGATGTTTACTCCATTCCAAAGTATTCTCTTGGTGGAATATTATCTCGAGAAACGCCCTATGAAGTAGTATACAATTTATCCTGGAAAGGAAAGAAGGGCCCTGACTGTCATGGGGGATAAGAGAGGAAAACTGTCCCCTCATACCCACCAACGCCACCCTTCAGCACAAAGGAACTTAAAGCGTTTACTATTTTGTCACTTTTTGTACTTGAGGAATTATATCACAAGCCTAAGGAGATACCTCTAGAAAAAGGAAATTTCAGGAACTGTGCAGGGAAAACAAGCCTTACTGGAGTGAGATTTCCCTTTATAGCCTTACTTCTTCATTACCTTTGTCAACCAGCAAATGTTCTGATTTTGTAGGAGCCTACAATCATTCTGTAGCTGATAAATATCTTTAACAGGATGTCACTGGTATCCTGCTGCAATTTCCTGTGGAATAATGACTGCTCTTCCAGATCAGTAACAAAAAAAAAAAAAAGATCACCTTTCCAAATATTACCAAAATAATGTATGTGATTGCAGTTTGACCCAAAAAGGTGGGAAACTATTGGATAAAGGAAGGATGGTCTTGTCCTGTGTTTTATCACCAATGACAAGCACACGGCTTGGCCATCAGCAGTGTTCAAGAAGTATTTGTTGAGTGGATGGACAGGTGAATGAATGCATAAGCAAGGAGCTAGATCCAGGTTTTTAACAAATGCCTAGATCTAAAGAAACACAGAGTAACAATTAATAAGCAATTAGTAATACATTCCTCTAAATAATCTTGCAGCAAGCACAAGGGTAACAATGAGAACAACAGGTACAGAAGGCATTTGATGGAATGAGCACTGGGTGTTATATGCAACCAATGAATCACTAAGTTCTACCCCTGAAAGTAATCATACACTATAGGTTAACTAAACTGAAATCAAATGAAATTAAAAAAAAACAACAACAACAACAACAGATGCAAAACAAACCAGAGTTGTACACACTGATTTCCCATTCATAAAAACTAAAGAGAAAGTCATCTCTATTTTGGCCAGTCTTTCAATTAGTCATACCCAAGAGCGACAATGGTGTCATGAACAGCTCTGAATACAAAGGGCAATGACATGAAATAAACGTTCAACAAAGAAAACTGTGCCAAAAACTGTAACAGGATCCCTGATCCAAAGAACTAAAAAGGAAGAACTCACTCAAATAACACTACCAGGTTTTATTTAAAGGTTATAGGGTTTTCTGAATTTTGTAACTCTGTTAAACCCCAAATTTTATTTTTGCTTATTTGAATCCAAATAAGCATGTGGATCAATGTCAAACACACTCACACACACAATTATTCCATATTCAAACAACAGAGAAAAAGAAAAAAAATGAGCCTCTAAAAAGAAGCAATTGCTCTTGGTTTATCAAATATAACAGATACCAAGTAATAGGGATCAAAGACTTAAAGTTCTATCTGTCCTGAGAATCCCTGACAAAACACTGCAGTCCACGTGAGGAAGGTTTACAGAGTTCAGCCTCAAAATTTCTTCTAGTTGTGTCACCTGGAATGGAAAGTCAGTCCATCCTCGTAACGTACGCTTCCTTATCTCCTAGGCACTCGACACTGATCATTTCATGATACCAAGTAATCACAGTGACACTAATAGCAATCAAGGGGGCAGTCATGACAGTTTCTGAGTAACCGCCTCCAGTGACAGACAAAATCCACCCCCCTCTCCGACTTCACACTGTTCCCGCCCCCGGAGCATGTGACACACGTTGCATAAACGTCCCCTCCCTCATGCCAAAGCAGCATCAGCTCGGGGTGTCCCACGGAATTCAGGATGCACGCTCCGGCACCGATGAAGGTTCCTTGCCATGGACCTGGTTTTTTCATGGTATCCTCACTAAGATCAAGTCACTTGCTGGTGTGTCCACTGTCAAGAATTCTGATACCTAACAACTGTGAAAACCTGACAGGTGTCAGCCAAAAAAAACGAACAAAGGTGTTTGGAGAGTAGACAGCTCAGCGTGCAACGGGGAGGCAGACATGGCTCGATGTCTCATTGCTGGGCTTGAGGGGAACTCAAACTGGACCATGAAAATGGAACAGCCTGAAACAGAGATGTCAGGTTAAGTGCCACGTGGCAAAAGGATGCTTACTGATACTGAGTAGTGTGTCCACAGCTTCCACAGAGAATGTCCTGTAGCAGGTGGCAGAGACACAAAAAGATCAGTCTAGACAGTATCCTCTCTAAGCCAGTTTCACCTGTCTGGCCACTCTCTGACACAGTCCCTCAATGGCTGTTTTATGACCCATAATAATACTTGGAACTCATATGGGGCTTTTCTTCTGAGGAACTCAAAACAGTTTGCAGGCATTATCCTCCAAGCTTACGCTGTTAGCGAAATGGAAACCAAGTCTGATAAATTTTGCTTTGCCTACAGCCTACATAGCTCCCGACAGAATGGCCTAGAGTGCTTAAATATCATAGCAGAGCCTCAGACAGGTTTATTAAATCCAGAATTTTTGGCTCTCTAGGTCAGGTCTGTTATATTTGTTGCAAAATTTCTGCCTAAGGTTACCAAAACCAAGAGTTCGAATTTTGTTTGAGACCAGAGTCGAGGGTTATCTCCCAATGAAATCAGATAGGACATATGGGAGAAAATTTACCCTAAGGTCATGGCCTGAGTCACCTAACTCTGCTACAAAGTTGGCAACACCAGTTGCCATTAATTTAATAAGTAGCTCCCACCCAAGGTCCTCCATTTCTCTCATTCCATTTTTATCACAGTTTAGACATTTTTAGATTTCAGAAGCTAAAGCTGTAACTAGCACTCCCAGAGTATTACTAATGAAGGGAAACTTGGCTGAGAATACATTGTCCCAATAACAGAGGTAGGAAGACTTCCAATAGTAATACTCATACCCAATATAACCTATCTTTGATTTTTGTTTTTTAAGATCTTATTTACTTATTTGACAGAGAGAGAGAGCAGCAGAGGGAAAGGGAGAAGCAGGCTCCCCACTGAGCACAGGCGTGATGTGGGACTCCATCCTGGGACTCCGGGATCTCGACCTGAGCCAAAGGCAGACTCTTAACCGACTGAGCCACCCAGGCGCCCCAGCAACCTGTCTCTCTTTGATTTACAGGAAGAAGAGGATCTCACCTGTTCGTTCTGCCTCTTTGGAATAGCAATCATCAACTTGAATCGTCACTTTTTGTTTAAAGTGTCAACCTTCTCTTTTTAGTGGCCCTTTTCTTTCCTTTACAAAGTTTAAAATGAAATCTAAGGTAAACAAATTATGGCACATGAAAAAAGAGAAAGAATACCATTGCGGGGAAAAAAAAAACAAAAAACAGGGTGGCTTGGCTGGGCAGATGCTGAATACGTATTAGTCTCTCTCCCACTTCCTCCTTAAAGGGAGTAGTTCCAACACATCCCAGTGGCAGATTTCTAAAAGAGGAAATATTTGGGGGCATTTGGATGGCTAGGTTGGTTGGATGTCAGACTCTTGGTTTCAGCTCAGGTCATGATATCCCTCCCTTGTGGAAGGAGCCCCACAATAGGCTCTGTGCTCAGGGGGGAGTCTGTTTCAGATTCTCTCTCCCTCTCCCCCTGCTCCTGGCCCTCTCCCCACCACTTGCGCTCTCTCTCTCAAAAAAACAAACAAACAAAATCTTTAAAAAGATAAAACATAAATAAAATAAAGAGGAAACATTTGTTGGCATGTGTTTTCCTGGCAACCTCCATACAAATATCATCAAAAGCCACTGTAGCCAAATGGTTTCCACACTTAAAGAGAGACTGAAGCATTGGGGATGGCACTGCTTTTATTTTCCAGACTTTTTTTTTAACTTGGACATACAAAACTGAAAAGCCAGAAAAGAAAAAAATTAAACTCATTTTGAGGATATGAAACAATTCTCCAGCAGATGGCTCTCTGGTATCGTAAGGGGTGGAGGAACCCCAGAAGCTTCTGAAATAATGTCCACCGAATTCAACAGCTCATAGTGTTTAAGCTGACTCAAAATCTGTAGAATTCTCTTATAATTTCTAAAATCTTAACTCTTCCTGCCAATGAAATGCTTTCACATTTTATCATGTAATGCTGGATTTATAATGATATTTATATGTAATATTTCTGTTATTGGGCTTAATAATGAATTGAATCCCGGAGAATTTAAGAACTGGAATATTCCAGCTCTGCCTTCCCAAAATGGATTTAAAGAATCACTTAAGTTTACTGCCTCCCTGTTACCTGCAGATGTTGGTATGCGTTCCAACGAAAGGAATGAAATAATGTTCAACCCCACAATGGGATGCAAGAAATCTAAGCAAATCCCCACTAAATTTCAATATTCAGAATGTAACGGGCAACCACATCTTCATTCACATAAAAAGTGTTCAACTTCAGGCCCAAAATAAACACTGGATTTAAAGGGTTAATAAGCAGGACAAGTCAAGTAGCTAGAACATCAATTAAACAAGATAATGGACCTAAAACCATACACTCCATCATTCATCATTTCCCCAATACTTGGTAAATACAGGCCAATACAGATACAAGACAGAAAGATCTGACCCTGCCTACCTGGAGACCTCACTTAAGAGCAGAAACTGATGGTCTATTGCTGGGAAGACAGACTCTTTTTGGGTGTGCTTACTAATAAAAATGAAATGGGATAGGTAAACTCGGAGATCATATGTCAACACTTGGAACATCAGTATTCCTCATGAAAATCAAGATTTTCAGCTTATCCTGAAAAACTTCCAAAGATCTGGCATCCCTGGGCTCACAATACTCCTGGCAACAATATGAACAAGATCTGTCTGGATCAGAGGGAGCGCGTGCTCTCTACTGTACCATGCTCACCACTCCCTACTGTCTTAGGCACTTACATTGTCCACCTGGCCCCTGACCCAAGGCTACATGGAGAAGATGTGACTATTTCATTATAACAATTCATACATAGTAGTACATGGTAAATGACACCTAATTTTAATTGATAAATGATGTAAAATATTCTTATTTCTTATGCATTTACTCCAGGTCATGCAAGCATTTACTCCATGAAAGATCTCATTTTATTCCTACAATAGAAGAAAGGAACATCAATAGCCCTGCTTTGCCCAGAGAGGAACACGGAAGCCGAAATACATTAAACAGTTTGGTCAAGATCACAGTGCTGGTTCATGGCGGAGCTAAGACCTGAACAGAGGTATGTCCATGTAAGTCCAGAACCAGAGCTATTTTCCATGAGTCTATACTGCTCCGCAGTAGAGGCCGGATGGTCTGAGATGCTCCATAATGGAGGATGATTTTGAGCTGAACTGTTTCTCTATCTCCTTCTTGTCCTCTTTTTACTCTAACTTCATAGCCTTCTGTTTCTAGAGTAGCATGGCACTATTACTGATTACAAAATGCAACAGAGAGCCTATTTTCATACAGGTAGGTTTCTTGTATAGTGAGAACAGTGTTCTACTGCCTAGACATGAATCATGCCATGCTTTTAACAGAGATGGGATGTTTCTCTTATGGGTGGGATGGGGTCAATCATGATGGTTGTCTGGCTGTCAGTTGCCTAGGGATTAAAGGTATGCCCTTCAACCTGCAAAGCAGGGCTAATAATATGTATGTGGGATTGGGGATTCCCTACTTGGTGGTGGGCCCTAAAGGAAATTTATATCTTAGTCTTGGCTCTTCCATGTGGGGGCAGGGATGAGAAAGACAAAAAAGCAGTTACACTCTGTATAGGAAACAAGGCAAGAGCTGAGTAGCCAGAAAGCCAAACAAGGTGCTTAAAAACTGTTCTAACACTTTGGGTAAAGAATATAAAAAACCTCAGAGAGTGGAATGAATGGGACCCCTGAGAGCTTATTAGCTAAGGTAAGATCAGAGAATCTGTATGTTGTGAGTCTAGTTCACTTTGTGTTCCTTTTATTTTCTTGGCTTATTTGCCTTGTGCTCCCTTAGGTTGGAGTCAAGTATTTTTTAGAATTTCTGCTCATTTTAACTGGAACAAGAGAGAGGGATTTCACTTATGCTCCAGCTAGAGTTTTAATAGGATATAGGACCCCTCAGAGAACACGTGAAGCAGATAGCCTGAGAAAATTGAGGGAGTGTTGGGCCCTCTGCCCACCAAAGGAATTTCCTTCTTATAATAAAACCTTAGAGATTCTTTACACAATTTTAATAGAAGACATTTCCATAGAATACCTTGTTTGGAGAACAATGTAGAAGGAGAGGAGGTAGTACAGCTGAAGATAAAGGGGCCTGGTAAATTCAGGCAGAATCAATGTAAATCTTTCAAGATAAACGCAATGTTTCCAAGGGTGAACATTCTTAAAATCTTCTAAGGCCAGTCAAATTGATGCATTATATTTTTATTCTGATCTTTCCCTTTGGGGTTATGTATGCATTTAAGTCATAAGAGGTAGTCTGATGCCAAAACAACATCATGGTTACGAATACAGCCTGATAAAGTACAAATGATAACATCTTTATGTTATTTTCTACATTGTTAAGGTTTGTGATTGTTCGTACTCCAACGCAAAAAAAATTATCGTGTTTGCACCAGTAAAAGGATAGTTATGGCTAGCTTCATACTGAAAAAGCATGCCTTTTTAAAGCACCTTAATTTTCTGCAAACATCTAAAATGCCATTGAAATATTCATAGCCTGTTACATGGTTGTAAGCCACACATTTGCTTCCACAACTGCACAAAACCACCTCACTTGGAAAGCCCTGTCTGGACCAGTTCTCACAAGGATTCACAACAGCGGAGCAGGAGCCCCAATGAATCCCTTGGAACCAATCCCTTTGCCTGGGTTCTGAGCTTCTTCCTCGAGAGAGACAAGCTGCAGTTTCCTGTAAACCAAGTATTTGTTAGCCTGAGACAGAGCCCCTTGTTGCCTCCTGTACATTGAAAAGCAGTTGCTTCCATTATTAAAAACTATTCTTGAAGCACCTCGGTAACTCAGTCAGTTAAGCGTCGGACTCTTGATTTCCGATCAGGTCATGATCTCAGGGTTGTCGGGCTCAGTAGGGGGGTCTGCTTCTCTCCCTCTCCTTCTGCCCCTCCCCCACCCATCTCGTACGCACGCACTCTCTCTCTCTCTCTCTCAAATAAATAAATCTTTTTTAAAAAATTATAAAACATTCTATTCTTAAGAAATAATTCATCTAACCAATAAGCTAAATTAGGAAACTATGCTTGATTACATGTCTGTAAACTGATTGCTAGTGTGGTGTTTGAGATATCTATTCCCCACCTTTTGTAATGTTTTCCATAGTTTTGGGTTTGTCATCACTTATTTTTTTATAAATATCAATAGAATAATGAGTATATATATGTACACAAATCTATACACCTACACGCACACACACACACACACACACAACTCACAGCGTAAGTATTAATTCCTTATTTCCCTAAGCTAGGGCTAAGCTCTCATTCCTAATTCTCAGAGTCCTTTTTTTTTTGTAATTCATTGTGTGACACTTTCCCACCTTCTCCATTGTATTTCTGTTATTTATGTATCTGTCTTAACTCTTCTACTCACATTTATTCAAGATCCACTCCCATTTCTTTTTTATTATCTGAATCACCAAACAAATACATGTCAAATGTGCACATAAATGAATGGGAAAAAACCTCTGAATATACATAAGGCTAAATCCTTCTGTCATGCCGAGCCATCATGTAAAATTTCATGTGTGTCTAACATTGAGCTTTACTAAGCAGTACTAACGTTCTACTTTCTAATGCTGGGCAACAAAGGCTTCAAAAAAAAAAAAAAAAAGGAAAAAGTTGGCTCTAGAATAATTTTTGCTTATCTGTGATTATACCAATAAATTAATTATTTATGATAAGAAAGCATACTAGAGGGGCACCTGGGTGGCTCAGTGGGTTGAGCCTCTGCCTTCGGCTCAGGTCATGATCTCGGGGTCCTGGGATTGAGCCCTACATTGGGCTCTCAGCTCAGTGGGGAGCCTGCTTCCCCCTCTCTCTCTCTGCCTGCCTCTCTGCCTACTTGTGATCTTTGTCTGTCAAATAAATAAATAAAATCTTTAAAAAAAAAGAAAAAAGAAAAAGCTGGGGTGCCTGGGTGGCTCAGTGGGTTAAGCTTCTGCCTTCAGCTCAGGTCGTGATGCTGGGGTCCTAGGATCAAGCCCCACATCGGGCTCTCTGCTGGGCGGAGAGCCTGCTTCCCCCTGTCTCTCTGCCTGCCTCTCTGCCTACTTGTGCATTTTCTCTGTCAAATAAATAAATAAAACCTTTAAAAAAAATTTTTTTTAAAGAAAAAAGGATCCTAGAATTTGTAAGCAAAGCCTTAGGGTAATACATCATAATATTGATTTCAAATATTTCTAAAATACCACTGGTTATGTTAGCATTAGCAAACGTGGGATGACCATTCTGAGTGCTAAGTAATTTACTAACATATTGGTACTTAAGAACAGAGATTATCATAAATGCCAGAGAAAGTAGGAGGACTTCAGGACAAGACAACAAAATGACTTACTATAAGAGTCAATCGATAATTGAAATCACCAGCAATTCTCTGTCATGTAATATATGTGAAGATGATGCAAAGATAAAAACAAGTAAAAAAAAAAAAAAAAAAGATCATCCTTCCCTAACATACTTGGCAATGGTATTAGATGTTTCCCATGTTCTTTTTCTCATCTTCTGATCTGTATATCATTTAAGTGGCTCTGTTACTGAGGCAAAATGAAATTCAAAGCATTTCCAAGAACAAAGGCCAAAACCTGTACCCCTTAACACAATTAGAGTGAACATCCTTAACCTCATACTGCAATTTCTACAAGTAACGGTGGACGACAGTTCAAATTTATTCCTTATTTTATCTCTCCTATTATATTCCACTGAGAAGTACCACCTAAACTGGGGTTCACAGATATGCCCTCAAGATGAGATTTTGAATACTCTGTCTCAACCATCCAACCTAGCTGCCTTCTGAGTTGAAAAGTTACATGAGAAGTGAGAGAATAATAGGAAAATACTCTCTGAAAAGGACTGCATACCGGGCAGACCAAAACCACTGGTTTTGTGAGTAAAGTGTAAGTAAAGAGCAAACACTTCTCTCATAAACTCTACACGTTTTTACGTCTCCTCAATGGAGCTATTAAAGAAAACCATCTCTGACAGGATGCCTGGGTAGCTCAGTTGGTTAAGTGGCTGCCTTCGGCTCAGGTCATGATCCCAGCAACCTGGGATCGAGTCCCGCATCGGGCTCCATGCTCGGCAGGGAGCCTGCTTCGCCCTCTGCCTCTGCCTGCCACTCTGTCTGCCTGTGTTTGCTCTCTCTTTCTAATAAATAAATAAAATCTTTGGGCGCCTGGGTGGCTCAGTGGGTTAAGCCTCTGCCTTCAGCTCAGGTCATGATCTCAGGGTCCTGGGATCAAGCCCCGCATTGGGCTCTCTGCTCAACAGGGAGCCTGCTTCCTCCTCTCTCTCTGCCTGCCTCTCTGCCTACTTGTGATCTCTCTCTCTGTGTCAAATAAATAAATAAAATCTTTAAAAAATAAATAAATAAATAAATAAATAAAATCTTTAAAAAAAAAAGAAAACCATCTCTGAGACTTTTCCACAACGCCACTTATGCATTCCACAATGCATTTCCCAATTCATTTCTGATTGACCGATAAAAAAATAAAGCATCTTGACTTCAATAGCAACACTACGAGGCCGCCACACTGCCGGAAGTCTCACTCAATCATCCAAAGGAAGGCCTACTTTTCTAACATGACTTTCTTCTGAAATTCCTAGGTTTTCAGCAGAGAGAACTAGGACGGAGGGAACTGAGAATTCCAAATAAGAAAGGAGAGAGAACACTGCTATTTCTTCAGCAGAAGAAAGGAAAAGATGCTGCAAATACATAATGGAAATGTTCTCAGAGGATTGTAGAAAACATCTATGAAATTAAACACACAGACACACACACTGTCTCTCTCTCTCTCTCACACACACACACACACTCACAAAGGCAGGAAAATGGGTGTCACCAAAATAGGTTAAACAACAAATGACATGACAATGACAGCTTTCTGCCCTATGTGTGATGTCTGGAGCTGGGAAATGATGTCAAAAATGCAGTTTTTGAAAACCTAAATATAAGGACAACCAAAATGGTATTCAAAAAACAAGGGGAAAAAATTATCAGGAAAGAAAAAACTAAAGTTAAATGAAGTCTTATTTTTTTTAGTTAAAAAGAAAAAACTAAAGTTAAATAAAGTCTTATTTTTTTTTTAAACCAAGATGCTAGGGGCGCCTGGGTGGCTCAGTGGGTTAAGCCTCTGCCTTCGGCTCAGGTCGTGATCCTAGGGTCCTGGGATCAAGCCCTGCATTGGGCTCTCTGCTCAGTGGGGAGCCTGCTTCCCTCTTTCTCTGCCTGCTTCTCTGCCTACTTGTGATCTCTGTCAAATAAATAAATAAAATCTTTTAAAAAAAAAAAAGATGCTAAAGAAAGGTTGAACATGACTTTCCTGTCGGATACTAAGAATTAAACATCTCTTTATATGTTAAAAAAGGTAATATGTTATATGTTTACATATAACATATACTGTAAGTTTGGGGGGAAAAAAAAGGTAATTCTCCAGCAAGTCGATTACTGTTATTTGTTCAATAAAGCCTATAATAAATGGGCCTTTGGAAACATGAGGAAATGGGAACTGTCTGGGATAATGGCACTGGATTAGACAGCCCCAACCCTCAGCCTATTATGCCTATAGAAAGACATTAAAGGATCACTCAGATCAATCATTCACCTTCTCCAGCCTAGGGACAGCGGTATTGCTTCTCTTACAGGAGAGCAATAAGCTAACCCAGAGCAATCTTGAGAGAATCCAAGCAAATTCACCATGTTCCGATGTCTGTCTGGTCAGCACCATGATGAGCACCAAGTAGTTTCCCATCTCCCACTAGCTGGAAGACCCAGATATTGCCTTCCAAACATTAAGGGAACAAGGTTGGGGGTGTGAGAAAGGATCACCAAAACTGAATCACAAGAAATCTTTGTTTTTGTACTCCTGCTTCCTGCATGTACTTAGAAGCCTAGTACTTGGTACAAGTAATCCCAAAATTGATTTGTTCTGAACATTTCATTGTTAAAGCAGTAACCCTCCACCCTATGGAATTATTGTTACAATTTTACAGCACAGATAAATGCCCACCTTCTCTGGGAATACAAGAAAGGCTATTGGATTTCTAAAATACAAAGCAGGGGGGGCTCCTGGGTGGCTCAGTCAGTTGAGCAACTGACTCTTGGTTTTGATACAGGTCATGATCTCATGGGTTATAGGGTGGAACCCGCTAGGGGCTCCGTGCTCAGCAAGGAGTCTGCTTAAAGAGTCCCTCTGCCCCTCCCCTGACCTACGCCTGCACATGTGGGCACATGCATGCTCTCTCTCAAATAAATGGATCTTTAAATTAAAAAATGATAATAATAATAATAATGAAAGCAGAACTTCTTTAAGTAAGAAATATTGAAAGACCCAGTCCATTTGCTATTAGGGTTAAAATCTACTCAAGACAATTAACCCAGATAAAAAAATTCCAAGCAAATTTTCATTTTCATTGTTAAGTTCCCATTTTGGAGCAGAGAAAGGCATTAATATTTGCAAAAAAAAAAAAAAATGGATCTCAACCTATACAGAGATCATGTCCAAAAATTCATTTATGTTAGTTATATACATGCAACTAATTTGCCATTATCCTATTCTAATAAAAAATGAGAACACCTTTGTCATGTTTATATGTCAAAGATGATGAATACGGCCCTAGTGCAGTTATGCCTGAGATAAGTAAAGTGCATTTTTTTTTATCACCCTGAATACATTTATTCTCTTAAAAAAAAAAAAAAAAAAAGGACAGAGAAGTAAAGTGTATCAGGCAAGGTGACAGAGAAACCATTATCCCTTCAAAAGTCACAGCATTTTTGCTGACAAGGGAAAAGACCGACCAAAATAGGCACGAGGCAGAATGCACATATTGAGGCAGGCTTTCTTCAGCAACGGAAAAATGTAAAACACAATGAAACTCCTGCTCTCCCAGTACACATGTCTCCAGTGGGTGTTGCAGAGACAGAGCTCATGTCTGCCTTCAGAGCCTGCTGGCAAACTTCTCAGAAGCAGACCCTTGTTATGCGCTGAATCGCATCCCCACCAAAAAATATATAACCTGTTGTACTTGTGAACGTGACCTTCAAAAATGAGGTATTGGGGGACGCCTGGGTGGCTCAGTTGGTTAAGCCGCTACCTTTGGCTCAGGTCATGATCCCAGGTCCTGGGATCGAGTCCCACATCCGGCTCCTTGCTCGGCGGGGAGCCTGCTTCTCCATCTGCCTCTGCCTGCCACTCTGTCTGCCTGTGCTCACTCTGACAAATAAATAAATAAAATCTTAAAAAAAAAAATGGGGTATTGGCAGATATAATCAAGTGAAGAGGAAGTTATTGGGATGGGTCCTAATCCAATGGCTGGTGTTCTTGTAAGAAATCGGGGCAGAGAGACACACTGAGGGACCACAGTCCTGTGAACATGGAGGCAGGGGTTGCCATTATGTTGCCACAAGCAAAGGAACTCATGAGGCCACTAAAAAGCTGGAGGAAGCAAGGGATGATTCCCCCCTCTTGAGGTACTGGAAGGAGCAGGGCCCTGCCCACACCTTGATTTCAGACTTCCAGGCTCTAAAACCACGTGAGAATAAATGTCTGTTGTTTTAAGCCATCCCGTTTGTGGTATTTTGTATGGTAGCCCTAGAAAACTAAGATGCTTGGTGATTATGTTGTAGAGACATAAAGGTGACAAAGACAACAGAGTGCCAATTAGATACAAATTTGAGGTTCATTTGAGCCATTAATTATCCCTTAAAGGATAAATATTCAGAAATTTCCACAAAGGTTCTTGGCTTCTTGGTTGTCTGCTGTCTAACAAGGGCACGTTTTGCCCATATCCCATTGAGAAAAAGACTCCATTCTCTGGAGAAGTGCTTCTGTCCCCTAGTGGGAAAGAAGATACTAAAATAACATAAGAGGAGTTTAATAATATAATTAAATAAACACACATCTTAAGCTGGAGAGCTGTATGTCATGTGTCAACTCATCACAGAGATTAAAACTTGGAAAGGTAGGTAACTTGACATGGCACAACTCACAGTCTGGGTAAGAATAAATTATCTGCCTCTGGGTATAAGCCTACAATAGAATTAAAACACTTCCCCCAAAGCCTACATTCCTAGGCAAGGTAGAAAAACATGTACTGAAACTGGAGGTCCCCCACACATTCAGGAGTCTAGTAGGCTTATCTGTTTAAATAAGTATAGTTCAAAGGAGTAGACACACCAGCATAAAATTAATTGTGACATTAATAATGTACACTAATTAAACATAAATGGTACTTCCCAGGATCTAGGGGGAAAGGTGTGCTCATTCAAAATCTTATCTTCCGCCCAACAATGTAGCAGAAAGAATATTTTTAAACCAAAAATGTCTTTCAAAAACTTTGATGAGGCTTGTAATTTCAATCAAAAACTGACAAAATACATTCTCAGAAAGAAGCTGGAGTCAAATTGTGTAGAAGAGAAGCACTAAAACTCCAGGACATCTTCAGCAAGTCAAGAAAATTCTCACATATTTCAATGCAACTGCCATCATCTACTAAATTTGGAAAATTATTGCAGTTTCACAAGTATGGATTACTCACAAATATATTTTTTTCTCTGATTTAATGAGCCCTGCCGGGTAAAGCTGTCATCTCTAACTCAGGTTAATTCGGGGGAACCTGCTTTTTCCAGATGGCGTCAAGGAAAGCCGACAGCTAATATGAGATTAATCTCAAAGTCATACCATTTTTATCTCAACGTGGAGTGTAAGAGCTGTTAGCCTCAGAGCTTGCTTTGATCCATTTCTTAAACCAGCATTCTACTATGGAGTTCTCCAGAATACTCCTAAAATGTCATGTTTCTCTGCCAGAGAACTGCCAGCATTACCCTGAGATAGAGTCTGCGGCAAAACTGGCTGAGCCCCTTTACCTGTTCTATAGGAGACAAAATATCATATAACAGCACATCATTTGTCTTTACTGCAGCAAGCCCATGGCTAATGCTGCGCCCAAAAGCTTACCTGTCCTCTAGATTCATTTTAGAAACTCAGCATCACAAATCTCTGGACATTCTGTACCACCTGCCAAAATGCTGATCAATTAAATGACCTTTCATCATATTTCCAGTCTGCGTGTTTGTGGATGTGCAGCTGGGCTCCAGGCCTCTTTTTCATGCTCACAGCCAATGTCTCAGACAGTATAATTTGGCATGCATTTCTCAATCTTAACAGGTGAAGAGATTGACCCTCTCCAAATAGTACAACTTCCTAACCCGGAAATGTTCATGAAGAAAAAAACAAAAACAAAATCCCAGGACTAACAACCAGAGCAGCGCTGTGAAAATACAATCCACATTAAAGTTTCCACCTAAGAAAATCTGGTGGGGAAACTTGAATTTTTCCATTTAAACCAGCATCCTCGATGGAGCCTGCAGATCTTAGTCATCTTGAGTACTCTTTAAAAATGTGGATGCAGGGGTCGCCTGGGTGGCTCAGTGGGTTAAAGCCTCTGTCTTCAGCTTGGGTCATGATCTCAGGGTCCTGGGATCGAGCCCCGCATCGGGCTCTCTGCTCAGCGGGGAGCCTGCTTCCCTTCCTCTCTCTCTCTGCCTGCCTCTCTGCCTACTTGTGATCTCTGTCAAATAAATAAAATCTTTAAGAAAAAAAAAAAAAAATATGTGGATGCAGGGCACCTGGGTGGCTCAGTCAGTTAAACCTTCAGCTCAGGTCATGATCCCAGGGTCCTGGGATCAAGTCCCATTTCGGGCTCTCTGCTCAGTGGGGAGTCTGCTTCTCCCTCTCCCTCTGCCTGCTGCTCCCCCTGCTTGTGCTCTCTACCTCTGTCAAATAAATAAAGTCTTTAAAAATAAAAATAAAAATGTAGATGTCAGACTGCATCCTACATCAATGGAATCAGAATCCCTGGGAGGAATCAGGCATTAGGATTTTTTTAAAAGCTCCCCAAAGTGATCCTGATGTTCACCCGTAGTTAACAGCTACTGCTCTAGACCAGAGGTCAGCAAGCTTTCTCAGTAAAGGGCCACATCATAAATGTTTTGGGCTTTGTGCACAGTCTCTGTCAAAACTATTCAACTCTGCTGATCTGGCACAAAAGTAGCCACAGACAAGATATAAATGTGCACGTGCCGCTGGGTCCCAAGACAGCTTGATTTAGGAACATTGATATTTGAATTTTACTTAACTTTTATATGTCACGAAATATTATTCTTCTTCTAATTTTTTTCCCCAATCATTTGAAAAGGTAAAGATCATTCTTAACTTGCAGGTCATATAGAAGGCAGGCCAGATCCATCCCGGCCACGGTTTATTGACCCCGGATCCACACTGCAAATGGAATACATTGCTCCTTAATCTTTTCTCAAAAACATTTGCTCAGTGACTCCATCAATTAGTCCAAGAAAAAGACCCCCTTCAAAATATGGGTACCTTCAGATTCAAGTTGGTCCAGGCCATATGAGGCAGCTGTATTAACATGGCTAATGGATGGGACAACGGTTCTGCTCTCCGAAGACGTCTCAGAATCAGGAAGCGCTGGGAAAAGGCTGGGGGCTTCCTCTATTATTCCAGGGGGAGTCACCGGAGAGCCCCAAACTGGTGTGAACAATTCCTCGTTTGGCCCCGTGATGGTGTCTATTAGGTCTGTCAAACACAAAAGATAGCACCTTGCCCAAAGATGATCATTAGGAGAAATGTATACATGCCTTTCCGCTTTTCAAGCAAGAAATGATCAGTGAAACCAGTATCTTATATACATTAAGTCTGGCATTTAGACCAGCTCCCCCCTTCCCATAGTACATCAATCCCGCTATACAAGGCACTTTATCGTCTGGGAAATTGTACTGTCTCAAATCAGAAATTTCTTTTCAAATTTTCATTTCCCATTTACTCTATTGACAATATTAGGAATTTTGTACAATTTTATCTGATTTACTGTCAAAGACAGTAACAAAAAAGTATTAAAATATATGCCAAAGACAACTTTAAAAAATCAAGTGAAAGGGTAAGGATATCTGTCTAGAATATGCTCAATTCCAATGCAGCCAAATTTAGCCCTAAGTTTTCCCAAATATTAAAAAAAAAACCTCTAGAATAGTATTATTTTGCAGGTCTGGTAGATCATCAGAATCTCCGAGGTAATTTTTTAGAAGTTCACCTCCATGCTTTCCACATATCCCAACTTCCTCAATCAGAATTCCCTTTGTAGTGAAGCTGGAAAAACTGTTTCTTAAAGCTTCTAGGATATGGATGCACAGAGTCTCACATACATTTGCTGTGAGAAACATACACTGGTGCAACCACTTTGGAAAATAGTGAGGCATTGCCCGCTAGAGTCAAACATTCAGACCTAACCCTGGGGCTCTAGGATTATAACCAAGAGAATCTCCTGCACGTGTCCAATGGAGGATATATAAGAGGGTATACACGGCAGCAAGCAATGTTCACAAAAGCCAAACCTGGAAATGACCCTAATGCAAATTGCTAGGAGAGACTGGGTGAAGAGGAGATGAATACACTGTGATCTATTTTCATAGTGTAATATCATAAAATAGTCAAAACAGAAGATTCATAGCAAGTAAATCATAGCCATAGACTATTAAGTAAAACAAGCAAGTCCCAAAAAGGTTATCTGCAGCACAATACTGTTTTTATAAAATTAAAAACTACTAAAATATTTAAATGCATAATTTGAGGAATGAATACAGGCATGATAAAACTAAGATTAAAGGAAGGGAAAAAAAAAAAACTAAGATAAAAGGAAACCAAGGAAATGAGGAACACAAGATTCAGGATGACAGTTAACATCAGAGGAGGAAGACGTGGATGGGGTTACATCTACGTTACTAACTGGGCCCCAAAGTGTCTTTTGGAGCGGCAGGGTTAGGAGATATTTTTTTATCTTGTTAAAAATAACTCAGTTAGGGGCACTTAGGTGGCTCAATCATTAAGCATCTGCCTTCAGCCCAGGTCATGATCCCAGGGTTCTGGGATGGAGCCCCGCATCAGGCTCCCTGCTCAGCGGGAAGTCTGACTCTCCCTCTCCCACTCCCCCTGCTTCTGTTCCCTCTCTCACTGTGTCTCTCTGTCAAATAAATAAATAAGCTCTTTTTAAAAAATAAATAAATAAATAATTCAGTTAATAAATAAAAGTAGACTTAGACCAATAATGAGATAGAGACATGAGGCCCAAAACGATATTTAAATGATAATAATTTTTATAATTTTCAGGTGTTTCTGATGATTACCAAGATTTAAAAATTTTGCTGTCCTGGGCGCCTGGGTGGCTCAGTGGGTTAAGCCGCTGCCTTCGGCTCAGGTCATGATCTCAGGGTCCTGGGATCGAGTCCCGCATCGGGCTCTCTGCTCAGCAGGGAGCCTGCTTCCCTCTCTCTCTCTCTGTCTACTTGTGATCTCTCTCTGTCAAATCAATAAATAAAATCTTTAAAAAAAAAAAAATTTTGCTGTCCTTAAGATAAGAGTATTTGAGGGCGCCTGGGTGGCTCAGTGGGTTAAAGCCTCTGCCTTCGGCTCAGGTCATGATCCCAGGGTCCTGGGATCGAGCCCCGCATCGGGCTCTCTGCTCAGCGGGGAGCTTGCTTCCTCCTCTCTCTCTCTCTCTGCCTGCCTCTCTGCCTACTTGTGATCTCTGTCTGTCAAATAAATAAATAAAATCTTAAAAAAAAAAAAAAAGATAAGAGTATTTGAGGGCCTCCTATATGGAAACCACTTTGCAGCCATTATTTTGAATCCTTAAAATAACCTGTAAGTCAGGTAAGCATTATTTAGGGATGCACAAACCAAGCCTGGAGACATGAGACTTGCTTGAGGCCACAATATTAGTGGGGGCCAAAGCTGAGATTTGAACTGAGGTCCTCACTGTTTTCACTTCACCCCCTGGCTCCTAGCAGCCAGTGCTGTCAAACAAGGAGAGCTTCTCAGGAGGTCTGGCCTTCCCAGGCCCCAGTGATAAGCCATCTCATTTTACCTGGGAACTAACTCCTCATCCTGTCAGGCTTTGCCACATCCCCCCAAACAAGAGAAAGTTCACGCACCTTTCCAGTTCATTCTCCAGATGAAATGTGTGTGTACCCCAGGGACAGAGCCAGGTGCCACACTCATTCTATTCCTTATTAACTCAGAAAAGATCCACTCCCAAACTGAGTCCAAGTCCCCCCTACTTACAAACCTTCCAGAGCAGAAGTAACTTCGGAAGACAACGGCATGGCTGTAGTTGAAACTGTAGAGGGCAGAGGCTCCCATCTCCTCGACAGCTGAGTAACAGCAGGGACACCAGATGTGGCAGAGGGGGACTCTTTTCCTTCCTCAATCTTACCATTTTCTCCAGTAACCTCGAGGGTAGAAACCTGCTGCTCTTGTGTCACCAATGATAAAGTGGCTTCTGCTTCTTGAACAGCTGTTGTCATCTCTTGAGTGATGATGTCTTAAAAGGAGGGATACAACATTTTAAAATAGACAAATTCCCTATACCTTAAAATGTCACTCTGTAATTAATAAACTGAAAAAAAAAAAAAGAAGATAGCTATTTCAGGGTATGGGAAGGCCAACAGATCGCTCAGACACAAAATGCCAGCAAATAAATATTTTCAGTGTTCCTGCTTTCAAGAGTGATGAATCAATCTAAGACTGAGATAAAGAAGTTAATGTGTAAAACAAAATCCAAAACAAAATAGAAAGATCAACAGTTGATCTCCCTCTTATAAATATCAACATAATCAGTTTGTTAAGAAACAAATTATACAGTTCTGAGTTATATTCAAAAATTCTCAGCATTTACATATATATATATATATATATACATATATATATAAATTTTCACATTTGCATTTCTAAAGGGGAAAGTCTGCATTTTTAATAAAAGAATAATGATTATAGTAACTAATGTTTACTGAGTTTCTATTATATGCTAGGTACACATATATTTCTATTATATGCTGTAGACACACACTGCTAAGTATATGGTGGGCATCATCTTGTTTTCTCTTTCAATGTATACTAAGGAGAGGTAGATACTAATATCATTCCATGGAACCCATATATCTGAGCAGTCAAGAATGCAGGTTTCAGGGGTGCCTGGGTGGTTCAGTGGGTTAAGCCTCTGCCTTCAGCTCAGGTTATGATCCCAGGGTCCTGGGATCGAGCCCCGCGTCACGCTCTCTGCTCAGCTTCCCCTCCTCTCTGCCTGCCTCTCTGCCTACTTGTGATCTCTCTCTGTCAAATAAATAAATAAAATCTTTAAAAAAAAAAAAAAAAAGAATCCAGGCTTCAGGGGCCCCTGGGTGGTTCAGTCCGTTGAGCATCAGACCCTTGGTTTCAGCTCAGGTCATGACCTTAGGGTCCTGAGATAGAGCCACTCCCTGTTCCCTGGGCTCTGGGATCAGCATTCAGCAAGGAGTCTGCCTGAAACTCTCTCCCTCTTCCTCTGCCCTTCTGCCCCAGCTCCAGCTCTTGCATGTGTGCTCCCTCTCGTTCTCTCTCTTGCTCTCTCTCTCTTAAATAAGTAAATAAAATAGATAATGCATGTAAAGCACTTAGCACATACCCCAGTACTTCTACAAGTATTCAGTAAATACCAACTTTGAATGGTGACCGTTATGAGAGAAAAAAAGAGTAAGAACTAGAAATAGTGATGGAAATTTTAAAATTATCATTCAAAATTTCTCCACATCTCTTATTCTACTTCCTGTAGAGAAAAAATAATAATATGATAATTTTTATAGATAACTTTTAAAACCTGATCTTCACCCAAACCCGTGGAATAAGCTGAATTCGAGAACTGATGATGACCTAAGGTTACTCATCTGTTCATAGTAACCAAAACCACAAAGAAATCATTGCATATCCTGCAGAGAGTAATGTCCTAAGTAGTCCCTGGGCCCCTAAATGATTAGCATTTGAGTTATCTACTTTTGGAAAAGATGTATAATCACCAGAAAATAGGTAAAAAGATTTTTGTCTATTCTCTAACTACTGTTGTCAGTAATCTGTTTTTCACGTTCTTTTTGTTGAACAACAACAAAATTAAAGTGAAAGGAATTATTTAACTGTTTCTTTCTACAAAGAACATCTAGAAACTTTTTGATTAATTTGAATAATGCAGGCAGTCAAATAGAGTAATTTCAGTCTGAATGGTTCTCTATCTCCATTTACACATCCACTGACTTGGTACTTAGGAAGCACCTGCTAGGTGCCAGATATTGTGCTATGTGCTGGGAATAAAAAGAAGTTGCCTATTAAGAGACTATAGTTGAGGGGCGCCTGGCTGGCTCAGTCAGAAGAGCATGTGACTCTTGATCTCAGGATTCGTGAGTTCGAGCCACGCACTGGGTATAGACTTAGTAAAAAAAAATAAATAAACTTAAAAAACTTTAAAAAGAGAGAGACTGTAGTTAAGTAAGACAATCATGACTAAGTAAGGAGTATATTCAATAATCAAAATAATCAATCACCAAATTCATTTTACTTTTTAGGCCCTATTATATAAGCTAATGCAATTCTAATACATAAGAATCACAGATTCAATTATGTGATGAATAATCTGGAGCTATATGACTTAATGCTCCCGGAATATCTTAAAATGTTATGGAAAATTGAAGTAATTCTTGTTCAGTCATATCCAGTATCTTCATGGTCATGGAGACCCAACTCTCTTAATGGAATTTAAAAAAGCAACGTACAGGGGTGCCTGGGTGGCTCAGTGGGTTAAGCTTCTGCCTTCAGCTCAGGTCATGATCCCAGGTCCTGAGATCGAGCCCCACATCAGGTTCCCTGCTCAGCAAGGAGCCTGCTTCTCCCTCCCCTCTGTCGCTCTCCCTGCTTGTGCTCTCTCTCTCTCTCTCACTCTGTCTGTCAAATAAATAAATAAAATCTTTAAAAAAATAATAATAATCACTTTAAAAAAAACATAAAACAAGAGCTAAAGCTAATACAATGTCATATGTTAATTACATCTCAACTTTTTAAAAATAATAATAAAATCAGATGGAAACATTCCAAATTAAACAAAGCTTGTTTGTCTTTCTTTCTTTCTTTTACCTTTCAGTGTATTTCCCAGTGGTTGATGTGCCTCAGATTCATATTCTGAGATGGAAACAGTGGTCTCTAAGAAAACCACTGCATCATTTTCCCTAGTGGACTCCATGAAGTCTGCAGTATCTTGGAAGAGGCTGACAACAGAGACTTTCCTATCTTCCACAGGACTTGTGGGAGTAAAAGAACTTTGATCGTCAAAGGGAGAGGATCGCACCTCCCCGTGTGCCATTAGCAGAGCTGTCCCCATGGGTTCTTCCCCTTCCAGCAGCCCCAGAGCCACCTCTGAAGCCTCTGTCACAAGTTTGCCCTCTTCCAGACCTTCCATAGGGTCATTATCAGTTTCTTGGGCTGTCTGAGACATTTCCATTCCCACCTGAGTCTCTATACTGTCTCCAAGCTTTGGAGTCTTTATCTGGCTTACACTCTCTAATTTGGTGTCATCCCACTCATCACTTCTGACAGAGGCAGCTGGAACAGCTATGCTGACACTCCCTGGGACTCCTGGGGCTCCCAGCAGCCTGTCAGTTTCTGGCTCAACACTCAGGGTGTACTCAGAGGTTGTGAGCCAGTGTTTGGTGGCAGCGGTCTGGGTATGATCAGCTGTCATCGGCGAAGGCTTCTCCCTCTCAGGCATGGGGCTTCCAGGCTCCGTGCCCACTATGGGTTCAAGACTGGGGAAAAAAGCTGCCCTGTGTTCTTTATCTGCTTCAGATTTCTCGGTCCTGGGATTGGCAGTTAGCATTTCTTTAGTATTCACATCAGATGAAGGTGAATGTCCCAGACTAACTCCTTCCTGACTTTCAGTTGCAAACAACTGGTCATCCACATAGTTCAGAAAACCCTGTGTTTCTTCTGTGGTCCCTTCTATGATGGGCTGAATGACGGTACTACCGAAGCGTTCTTCTTTCTGATCGATATTCAGAGGAGCAGTTGCAGGGATAGGATTGGTCAGCATGGCCTTGAAAAGTTGGCTCTCGGGAGACACCCTCTCTGGCTGGCTGGAAACAAACACTTCCTCCTCGCCGGGGATGACTGTCTCAGCACCAGTGTACAAGGCAGGGCTGTTAGGCTGCATGAGCCCACCGCCTACTGGATGGACTTCTTTGTTAGTAGGCAATACTTTCTTTAAGGACGTTGCTGATGGTTCTGCTAACACCATCACTGGATCTTCAGAGACCACCAACTGGGGAGGGCACTTGGAAGTCAGAGGGTCATTTTCTAGGTCATCTGTGTTTATCCTCTCAGGCTGCCCTGTTTCTGCAGGAACATGCGCTATCTCCCTTCTTTCCACTTTGGGAAAGGCCACACATTGTGTGGCAAAGTTGAGAAGCACAAGGCTCCAGAAGGCCAGACAACTGTGCACTACAATTGGTCTGCTCATAGTGGAGGAGAAATGTGCACATACATCAACAAAGTTGACAATTCCAGTAATTGAGTCCTGCAGAAAAATAAAGCATATCAAGCTGTCACATAAATGCATTTTGTAAATAAGCCCCTTCAGATTAAACTGTAAGTAAAATAATCTTGATTTCATGCTTGGAGATAGTATAGAAGAGACAGCTGTTCTACTTCTTTGGTACCTTTGAGACATGGATAACCCAGTTCATTTTTCCCTGCTGAATTTTGCCGCTGATTTAACTTGAAGCTCTAGAAGAGGTACACATAGTTCGAGGACTAAGTTCATTGTTTCTTAAATACCTATTTGAAAAAACTACCCTTGAAGTCACATTTGCAATATTCTCCCCAAATTCTGCCATAAATCATGTAGTCAAATGACTGCAGAAATAGCAATATATCTAAGACATAGAAAGTAAATCTCACATTTATTTATATTACATTCAGAGAAAGTTTCAAGTATGGCTTAAAACTTATTAAACATCATCATAAAACACTGAATGCTGGTTATATTCAAGAAGTTTTTCTAAGTATATAAATTATTTTCGATTAAAATTTATCTTTAGGGGCTCCTGGCTGGCTCAGTCAGTAGAACACATGACCCTTGATCTTGGGGTTCTGAGTTTGAGCCCCATACTGGTTGTGGAGCCCACTTTTTAAAAAAATAAACAAAAAATAAAATTGAAAAAATAAAAAAACTATGTTTTTAAATTTCTCTTTAAAACACTAAAATTGGGGCGCCTGACTGGCTCAGTGGGTTAAGCCGCTGCCTTCGGGTCAGGTCATGATCCCAGGGTCCTGGGATTGAACCCCGCATCGGGCTCTCTGCTCAGCGGGGAGCCTGCTTCCTCCTCTCTCTCTGCCTGCCTCTCTGCCTGCTTGTGATCTCTCTCTGTCAAATAAATAAATAAAATCTAAATAAATAAATAAATAAATAAATAAATGTAAAAAAGAATTAAAAAATAAAAATAAAACACTAAAATTATTTTTTTTCTCTGTAACAACTATAAAAATTATAGGCAAACCCTTGATGTTTCAAAATTTAAGGAGCAGAAAGAGTAAAAAAGAGTTACTGCAGATAAATGTGTTTTTAGGGGAAAAAAACTATGTAAGAGAACCAAAACGCATTTTAAATTAGCAATCTTTACTGAATACGTACCATTATAAGATTGAGATTTATTGCATTTTCTGTTTTTAAAAACTACTCACACTCTCGTTAAAACTAAAACTATATCAAAACTACTAATTTGGCGCCTGGGTGGCTCAGTAGGTTAAAGCCTCTGCCTTTGGCTCAGGTCATGATCCCAGGGTCCTCGGATCAAGCCCCGCATCAGGGTCTCTGCTCAGCAGGGAGCCTGCTTCCCATCCTCTCTCTGCCTGCCTCTCTGCCTACTTGTGATCTCTGTCTGTCAAATAAATAAGTAAATAATCTTTAAAAAAAAAAAAAAAAGGTGGGGGGTGTGCCTGAGTGGCTCAGTAGCTTAAAGCCTCTGCCTCCGGTTCAGGTCATGATCCCAGAATCCTGGGATCAAGCCCCGCATTGGCCTCTCTGCTCAATGGGGAGCCTGATTCCTCCTCTCTCTCTGTCTGCTTCTCTGCCTACTTGTGATCTCTGTCTGTCAAATAAATAAATAAAATCTTTAAAAAACAAAAAACAAAAAAACTACTAATTTTCCCCAAAAATGTATGAGTTTTAGTTCTTTTTTAATCTACTTTGCTGTTTGGGCACTTTCTTTTCCCATCATCAGAAATTTCTCAGATGCTATAGATGTTCTAGAAAGTTAAACATAGGAATGAAAATTCTAAAAACTGAAGCTTTATGAAAGTTATTATTTTTTCCTTCCTTCATGTCTGATCATTAAACTACTTGGGTTAAGCATGTAATGTGCACACATCAAATATAAAAATTTATGTTTTCATAGGGCCTTCTCCCCTTAAGAAGTTCAAAGCTTCCCCATTTTTGTTTCCAGGTCTTTTTGTGACCAAGAAAATGTCAAGTCCTTAGGGCATGATCTAGATAGCTGAAGAGGAAAAAAAGGCTGAATTTTTCTACACAAGGAAAGAGGAATCCCCTGGATTTGGAGCTCAGGCCTCCTGCCAAACTACCAGCACGCCATGAATGAGTCATCTTGGAAGGCATCCTCCAGCCCCAGTCAAACCTTCAGATGCCTGTAGCTTCCTTCAGCTGACACCATGACTGCAACTTCCTGAACTTCCTGAGAGACCTTGAGCCAGAACCACCTGGTAAGGTGGCTACTCCCAAATTCCTAATGCACAGAAATGAGATGAAATAATAAGCATTTGTGGCCACTAAGTTAGGGATAATTTGTTACGCAGAAATCTTGAATCCACAGTACTTTGCAAGAATATAGGAATAAGATGACGTGCAGAAAAGGAATAGTACACATCAGGGATCATAAATTTATTAGCAGAAGAAAACTGAAGCCAGAGGTGACTAGAAGAAAGCCACCACACCCCTGGCAAGAATCCTCATAGATAGTGAGAGGGATGGTAAGCTTCCCCACATGGGGGAGGAGAGTCTGTAACAATTTTATTTAAATATTAAATTACATACCAGCAGCTAGCATTGTTTTAAAAGGAGAGAATATGGGAAAGATATTTGAAAAAGAGGGAATAGATTGTGCCAAGGTATGTCCACATTCTGAACATTAGTTATCACCATACTTTAAATGATCCCTAAAGAATCCCACTTTATAGTCAGGTAACAGATCTGGTAAGAGTATTTGGCTTGCTGCCTCTAACTGCACTCCTCAAAACAAAACAAAGACAGGCTGTAAATGTTCACAGTTGATGAAACTGTATATTTGTACGGATAAATTGAGCTATGAAAGCGTATATAGTTGAACATATGTAAAAGCTACACAACCCTCTGATCTATTCTTTCCTGAACAAATATTTTTCCCATTCAGTGAAATCTTACTAAACATCCCAGACAATATAGGGTGTGGCCTAAAACCTTGGTCTACATGATCCCATGCTTCTGGATAAAAACCTGAAAGAAAAGAAAGGAAAAAAAAAAAAAAAAAAAAACAGCCCATCATGAATAACAATAGAATTTAGAGGGACATGGACTGGAATCAGAAAAACAATTCCTGAATCCAAGCTTTATTGTTGTTAAAATTTGCTATGGGATACTGTGCAAATAGCCTCAGTCTTTCCTTTGACAAAATGAGGAATTAAACAAAAAATAGGGTAAATCCTTTTTACCTCCATGATTCCATTTTCATATTTTATCTACAAGGTCATAAAATTAAAATACAAATGTATTCATATTCCAACAATCATGCCGTCAAGTAGGCAAGGCACCCAAATGATTGAATGGATGTTTCATATCTTATTTATATGTTCTGGAGTCATGTGGGCTGAGAGGAGAATCTTATAAACAAATCGGGGGGGGGGTAGGCAAACCATACAGATTTAATATAACCTCAATTGCCTTTCCCAAACAGAATTTTCCTTCAAGGTTTTATTTTCAGCTAGATCTTGAGCTTTAGAATTTTTGTGTGAAGGGAATTCTGCCATTGCTCTAAAAGACTTTCCTTCTGTAATTAAGTGTCAGCCACCTGCTTTCTAAATCCAACTACAGAAAAAAATGGGGGTGAACTGCAAGCCTGTTCTACGTCTGCATATTGCGGCCATATGTTCCTTCTCCCCACTATTCAAAGCAATGCCTAAACTTTAAAAGAAACAGAAAAGACAGCCTATAAGAACGACAGCAGGGAGCATGTCTGCAACTCAGATAAACTGGTAAATGACCTTCAAGTTCCAAGTCTTTCTCCATCTTTCAAAGCACAGTGCAAGTTCACACAGCCATTCCCATGATTTTGGTGGTCCCCAGGGAGAGCCACCTGACATTAGAGAAGAAATAAGAAAAGGCTGACCATTGTCAATTTAACAGCCATATGCCTCAAACTAAATAATCATCTGCAAGCATATTTTTAAGGCTATACGCCTTTTCTTTTTTTTTCCCTCAACATTGTATCCCCTCCCTGGCAAAGAGCCTGGCACAGAGGAAATGCTCAGTAAATATTGGCTGAACAAACAGAGGAATGCCTACAGCCTGCTTTGTAGGGCAAGGGGAGGGTGGGGAAATTTCACTGCTAATTAGTACTCGGTGTCTTAATTATCTTAAATTAACTCAATCATAAGAATACTGAACAAACAAAAGAGTATTTCTCTAACTTTTCTTTCACACCATGGCAGTGCTGCCTTCTTTCCACTACTACCCATCACAGCAAATTAATGCAGGTAAATAAACTGTAACCAAATTGCCAACTGATAGGGGCCATTGGCTTCTAATAGCTTAAAAAGCATCCCTTTCAGAGCAAGTCAGTAACAACTTGTCAATCACTTGCTATCAAGGTATCCTAATGAACAGTGTACTGCATTTCTGCACCAGTGGGCAGATAAGCTGCTCTGTCACCCATTATCTTTGACAATCTTAAATAGATACAATGCAGAATCTGTTTCCTTGTCAAGTCTTAGCATACTCAGGTTACAAAGACAAATGAAAGACAACATAAAAAACAGACTTAGTCACCTTGTTAGATTTAATAATCATGGGTTTTTGAAACACTTGGTCAACTTTTTTTCCAACTAAAATGTATATTATTGCTAGTGTGTTACCAAAATGTAGACCCAAGGGGAACCAGCATGGGAAAACATTCTCATCAGTGACAAAGCTACATTTTTCAAAGGAAACTGAATTCCACATACAATAGAGAAGGAACATGAGCATTGCCACAAGAGTACTCCAGACACAGGAGGCCTAGAGAGTATGCCAAAAAAACTGGTGACAAATTGCCTGATATTTCCCTCTTCTTGGGATAAACACAAATACCATAAATACCAAAAGGTTTGGGGAAGAGAGCTGACTAATCTTAGATTTTTCACTGTCTCCTGGAAAATACTCACATGCCACCTCAGACACACAATCTTCTTCACCTAAACTTTGGTTTCATCCTGAATTCTTCTCCACATTCTAGATTCACAACCTCTGTGGATACCTCCCTCATAATATCTCTTGGTACTCATCACCTCACTGATGGTTATTATTTTAATGGCCTCTCAACTGATGATCCTGTCCAGACTCTCTCCTCTCCAGTCCATTTTATACAATCCAGATGGTTTATTCTTAAGAATAAAAATGACAATAACCAATCAAAAATGGCCACCATTTGGAGGATGCTATGTGCCAGGAGTTGAGTGCCTTATGTAAACTACCTTATTTAATCCTAACAACAACCTAATGAGACAGGCAATACCATAATCCCCATTTTTTTTTGTTTTAGAGAAAGCTACAAGCTTATAGAGAAAAATTAACTTGCCTATGTTATCATGTTTGTTTTTGAACTTGAAAATTCTGTCAGACTTCCAGTTCCCTCCTTTGCCAAACACATCACTGAATGTCACCAAATTTCCAACTGCCAAGCTCCATATCTATAATGCAACCCCACACTGCTCGTGCCCTGTACAAACCATCACCGTCTTAGTAGATTGCCCTTCCGTGCTACGTTCATTTCAGGCTCCCAAGTTACGCTCACAAGACTGCAGTAGCCAGAAGACTCCCTTCTTCCCTACCGTGGGTATCCAAACCCTGGCCCCCAGGTCACATCCTGTTTACTAACTGCTGGCACAAATATAGCCTGGCCCAGTCTCTTCCCACCTTCTCCCAACTTCTCCAGCACAAATCATCAGACCTGTAAGAGTTTGTTCTTTGCATGCAAACACTGGGTTTTAGCTTCCTTTGTTTGCCATCTATTTACTAATAATGGTAGGCACAGAGAAGAGGTGTTCAATACATATTTGCTGGAGTGAAGCAAAAATAAATAACCCCTTACAAATGTGCAAAAGGATGTTCAGAGTCTCCACTTGAAGGAGATTTCCAATGACATGCCATGGTTTATCTATCTCTAACTATGTTTTGTTCATTACCTGGCCAGTTTTGGCTACTCACTCAATTTATCATTTTAGTAATAGTAATAACTACCTGTATTCTCATTTCTGCTGTATTTTAGGTTTTCAGAGTTTGTTTCCTTAAAAAAAACTCAATCAACAGTTACAAGTGAAAAGTCTCAGAGCTTCAAGTTGACTTGCCTCCCACTGACCATCAATCACATCTTTTAAAAAACAATTAGTGATTCTTTGCTTGAGGAAGGGAAAAAGAAACTCTTTCCCTTCTTTGTTTATACCCTAATCATCTTTCCATTTTGTACTTTTCCTGATCCTCAATAATTAATTTTTCATTGTCTTACCTTTCCCTTTTTTTAATCCTTAATGTCCTCTTGCCAATGCTATTTCATTTGTCTAAAGCTGAGTTAATCAAGATTCTGACCCTATCAACCCAACTGTGGTACACAGCATTACAGTACCCCTTTTCTGATTCACTGTGCTATTGACAACTGTCACTGGCCTAATATGTTGGCTCTAAGATCATCTGACCCCCGTCATTCTTCACTATAAATTAAACAGCGGGAATGACAGATGATCCTTTCAGCAGCATGTCTGGCCACAGTGGAAGAAGGTAGAAGAGAGTAGCCACAAAGAAAAGCATAGTTCCCCAGGAGGAAGCAGCATCAGTGCTGACAGGGAAAAGGGTAAGTAGGCTGGGGTCAAGAAGGTTACACTGGCAACTACCAGCAAAGTGCTCTATCATCTCTGCAGACCACAATGAAGTTCTACATACTCTGAGCCCAAGAGCTTTGTTTTCCACAATTTAGTAATGGAGACAAATGAAGATGTCTGCGCTTATAGCCCCTACTGCATCATCCTATCTCTGGGAAAAGAAGCTGATCTGAAGATTTAAATATTGGCTTCAAGTTCCAGCTCCACCTTGGGCAAACCACGGAAATTCTGTTGCTTTGTTGCAAAGTGGAGGTGACAATGTTCATTCTGTTTTCTTCAAAGGGTGGAAAAGAGACAAAATGTGATAACAGACATGAAAACAGTTTGAAGAAAAAGTTTTAAATGCCATTCAATTTAAGACATATTAGTGTGATACTGGCATACGTTACACTCAAACTTCAGAATGTGAGCAATTTAAATCATACATAACATCCTTTTTCCCCCCTTAGATATTTCCACGGAGCTTCGTCTTTCAGCTTTTCCTGCTGACAAAATGACCGAGGAATTGCCTGATGTTTGCAGAATCCCATCCTAATCCATCTTGGTCAACCATCCATCACACAGTTCTTTTCAATGACCCAATTTGACATTTCATTTCTGTTCTTTGTGGTTCACAAACCTCATCTGCTTGACAAGATCTCTAAGTACTAGCTGGCATTTAAACAGAAAGTCATCACCAGGTAGACATTTCATGGAATAAACATAATATGTAACATTTCAAGATGAAACTTGATTCAGATACTTTTCTTATAATCACCCAGTAAATACAACATGGAAAAAACAGAACTGACCATACATCTTAATTAGGGAATGAGTTTTCATTCTACAGAGATTAAACTCAGCTTCCCTATGTGCAGAAAAAAAATTTTTTTTTCAGTGAATAAAAATGCAGTTCCATACACAACTTTCCAGGCAAACGTCTGCTAGATATAAAGAGTGAAGTATACCTTTAGTTGAAAGAGTAGAAATTTTCTACAGCAGATAATCCTGCCTTCCTCTTTTGATTCTATGCTTGCCTTAAACCACTTCTGTAATAACAAATTATGATATTGAAAAGTCTAGCAAGAAACACCAGAATATAATGGTAAGAAGCCTCCTACGAAAACAAGGACAAATCCACACTCCCTAATTGGCTCTGTTGCTGTAGCTACCTCAGACTTGGTGAGTCTTGGGAGTTTTGTGAATAAACAGATCAAGTCTGCTGCATAAGTGTTTGTCTAATTATTAAGACAAATATAACAGCTCTACCTTAGTCATAAGAGTAATCAGACCACTCACATCTCTTCTGTGTGTAAAAGCAACAGTGCTGTTACACTGGGAAATCGCACCTCAGTTTTGAGTTTCTTTCAATAGATGCTACAGAGGGCTTCTGCCGGCAAGTGAGCAGAAATCAATGACTTTACACACACTTGGCTTCAACAATTCTCCTTGGAGTCCAACAGTGTGATCAAGGAAATACACAAAAAGAAAGGAAGACATGCAAATTCTGACCACACATTTGGCTTCCTACAGAAGCAGTCCTTCTGAACTCTATGACTGGTTTTGTGAACCACTCCTGCTCCCCCTTAAGTTTCTACCTAAAACTTCCAAAGAAAGAATGCAGCCACTTTAAAGCATCCTCTCTCCTCTCCTGCACATCAGCTCTGCACTGAAATTAGGTGCCAAGATCCTAGCAGGTCCTCGAGCTCGGCTGGGGAAGGCACAGATTTCTCATCTTTGAGAACTCCAAAGTCTTGAGAGTCCTAGATTTTGTTCACCCCGGCTGCCTTCTGCCGGCTAACCAGCCAGGGCTTCCATGTTTGTTACCTCAAAGGTCGGGTTCTGTCAGTGACCAGGACCCATGTGCGATATCTGGGCACCTCCAGGCGACGCCTACCAACCATTCAGCAGTCTCGGGTAGAGCCTGACCTCCTCCGTGTCTAGACCACAGGCCCTCTCTCCAGTTAAGCGACCTTTCCAAGCAGCATCCTCCCGCCGCGTCCTGGGGGGCTGGTCAGGGTCTGAGCAAGGAGGTTCCGTGACATCTCTGCGCTAAACGCTCAACTGTTGGTTTTCTGCAAAGTAGCAGAACACGTTTAGGTGGCCACCGCAGCCCCCATTCGCTCCTCGGCTGCCGGACACTGACTGGCATCGGGGGCATGACCATGGATGCTCTGAAAGGAGCAAATCCGAGTCTTCAGGAACTTCACCACAGCCGTGAGACGGGGAGGGGAGGGAGAGAAGAAAGGAAAGCCCACACAAAAGCAGCCAGCCCAGCAAGCCCCGCCAGCACAAAGGCCCGCGCGCTGGTGCGGAGCCGGGAGGCTGGGCTGGAGCGAGGAGCGCGGCGAGTCCTTCGAGGCCTGCGCGCCGCGGCGGGCGCGCCCCGAGCTACCCCCGCGCACCCCGCGCCGGGGCACAGCGTTCGGGTGGGGGCTCGGGGCGCACGCCTGGCGCGCCCGGGGCTGCCGCGCTCCCCGGACCGCAGCGCTCCCGGGGCGACCCCGCGCCGCCCGGGGCTCCGGCTCTGTCTCTGCCCGGCGCAGCGTCTGCAGGCGCGGCCGCCCGAGCGCCGGGAGTCGGGTCGGTGCTCACCTGTGCGCCTTCAGCCGAGCAGCGCGCGGAGGAGAGCGGTGGCGCCCGCGCTGGGCATCCCCGGCGCGGCCCCTGCGGCGGCAGCGGCGGCGGCGGCAGCGGCGGCGGCGGCGGCTCCCTCAGCCGTCTGGGACGCCAGGGGGAGGACGCTTCGCTTTGTTGCTTATTCATGAGGCCACGACGAGAGCTGGGGATTGGGCGGCGGGAAAATGTGCCCGCCCCGCCTCCGCTGGCACTGACACCCGATGCCGTTGCCTCACGCCCCTCTGCGCCCACTTCCCCGCCTCCGCTCCCGCGCGGGGGCCGAGTCGGGGTGGGCCGGGGATGGGAGGGACTCGTCCCGCTGTGGTCCCGGCTCCTGGGACCCCGCCGGAGACCCCCCCCCCCCGCCCTGCTGTCCCTCTTGGAAGCTGGGATTCTGCGGCGGCACTCCCTCAGTGCGTTCGGCCGGAGCACCGTTTTCGCTGGAAGAGCCCGAATTTCTCTGGTCCTCGATTAAGGCGAAGGATGCACGTCGGAAGCTGCAGGATATTATGAAAACTGTTCGGTTTAGGCGTGCCCCTAACTAGGATCGTGTAAAGAAGCCCCAAACAAAGTATTGCCTTCTCAGAGAGGTTAAAAGTAAGTGCTAACTAGTAAGTATGGTTTATCGTGCCCTTACTCCTTCCAGGAACATGCTAGGAGGTGCTGCCTTCAGCGCCAGCTCAATCTACTCGATAACCCTGAAAGAAATAATGGTAATCCCCATTAAACAGGGAACGAAGTTGAGACTGAAGGCTGTGTGAGTTGCCCCCCATCCTTGATTTTGTCAATGATTCAGTTTACTTTTTCCGTTAACTCTCATTGTGGGTAAAAAGGTCAGGAATCCAAAGGCCCTTTATAGACCAACCCCCATAGAACCCGCATTTGCAAAGCACTTTTCACATACATTATAACTTTTCACATACATTATCTCCTGTACTTATTAATTCCCTTCTTTACAATAGCTGTCTTGGTCCTATTTTGTAGTAATTTGTAAACACCCTCAGGACCCAGCGAGGTCTTGTTTACCTTTGAACCCACACACCTAGCACAATCTCAGAGATGCACTGTTATCTTACCCATTGCACCTCTCTTTAGAAGAGATTATCTTTGTCAACAAATAGTTGTTGAATGGAATGTGATTGAATTGATTTGAATATATAAGATCTGTTTTTATGTATATTCAATGTATTACAATATAATACATTATACTGTGACCCGCCCTTCTACCTGAATTCAATACCCACCAGGTGGATAAGCCATGCTCTCAGCCTGACCAAGTTGTGTTTCAACATTTTATTTTTATTTCAGGTGTTTGAAATTTACACCACATCTCACACAAACAATCTTAGTACGGTAATATTCCCAGCTAGACAGACCACAAAACTGGGTCTACTTGACCCAAATGCACATAAATAATAGCACTAATAAATAACAACCTAACCAATCAGGCTGAATCAGAGGACCAAACAGAATAGGAGAAGACAATAGAAGTTATTTCCAGCTACCCAGGCATCTAAGGCCTGTCTTATGTTTGAAATGTCCAAAGTTTCTTTGAAATCTACCTGCCTCCCACCTTGCATCCCTTTCTAACATACTAGTGTTGTCCTTTTGAAACCCACAATACTGAGTCCCAAAGACATAGCTCTGCTCCCCAGATTTGCCTTACACTCAGTTTTCCACTCTCAAAAATTACCCTTCTCCCATAGTAGAATTCTTATTTTCCTTTTCCTCCATACAGTCATTCAGCTATATAGTGAAAATTATCTTATTGCAACTCGTTTATACTTATCCTTTATCCTTCCCCAAATGGTTTGTATTGCTGTAAACAACTCTGATTCATGCAGTTTATCTCAACAGCTGCTATTGGTACATGGAAGTGGTAATAAGACCCACTCTCCCACCCCAACACACACACAAATTGTAAATCAGGGAAAGCTGTATCTAAAAGTCAGATCAATAAATCCACTCACAGTGAATCTTAGCCTTTTATGGGTGAAGCAAGAAATTGTATGTGTGTGTTAAGAAAATCTGGGAACACCCAAAACTCCAATCAAAGTAATAAGAAAGGAAGCTCAGGAATGAAGTTTTGGTGTTCCCAGATTTAGTAAATAAAAATAGAGAATGTCCTCCCAGTATTTGGGACATGTTTATGCTAAAACTATTATTAATCTGAAATTCAGGTTTCGCTGAGCATCCGATATTTTACCTGATAAACTTCGCAGTATTCGATGATTACTTCATCCTGGTTGGTAAAAGCCTTTGTGTCGGAAAGGAATTGGTCACATGTAACAAACAACCGCATAACCAACCCCAAGAGCCAGGAGTGGACAATGTCCATTCAGATACCATCTGGAAAGGAGAGTCTTGGCAATGCAGCCTTGAGCATTATGGTGTCCTTGATAAGGCTATCATTAAACTGGGTAGAGGTGTTTCACACAGTGTACCAACTAATTCTCTTTACTTGGATTCCCATGTACCAAGTAACTACCTGACAGCTTGATTTCCCATGTGTAATGCCACTAAGACACAGTTGGAATAAATATATGTGAGCTGGATTATGTATGTCTGTTTGTAACAAATCTGCTTTCAATGCCCACAAAAATTGGGTTTCTGGTCTTGCAAAAGCGAGAAGGAGACCCTGAGTGGAGCTGACGTCACCAAGGTAAGTACCACTTAAAGACTCACATAAAGGCACTTGAAAACCAGCTGGCAGGACTTTCCCAGACTTCACCACTGTTTCCTGAGGATGTTTTTAGTTTTATTATTTTTGTTTTATTTTCATTTGAAATAACATGAGCAACAAGCACTTGAGGCAACAGAACAAAATGAAATGAAAGAAGCTTGTGAGGAAAAATCTTCCTGGAAGGCTGAATTTACCTGGAAATCTCCTCACAACTGTTGCTGTCTTCCCCTGTGGTTTTCCCTCCCTTTATTTCTGAATTCTGTAAAATGCCTTCCTTGGATGTGTTGTTCTTATAGATTCCCAAGACACCCAGCAAAGAGGTCTGGCCATGGAAGGAGAACAGGAGCTGCTGTATAGAGTAGAAGTTATTTGCCAATTACATATTTAAGTCTTCACTACAAAAGGTAGTCTTTTGGGGCCACTGGGTGGCTCAGTCGTTAGGTGGCTGCCTTTGGCTCAGGTCATGATCCCAGGGTCCTGGGATGGAGGCCCACATTGGGCTCCCTGCTCAGCGGGAAGCCTTTTTCTCCCTCTCCCACTCCCCCTGCTTGTGTTCCCTCTCTCTCTCTCTCTCTCTGTCAAATAAATAAATAAAATTTAAAAAACAAACAAATGAAAAAAAAAAAAAAAGGTAGTCTTTCCTTTCTGACCTCCCTACAAGTTTATGAACACAAGCTTCTCAACATCTCCCAATGTTCCCTGCCCAGCTACTCTCTGACCCTAGCTATGTTGGAGACTTCCCAGCTGCTTTTAATTTTTTAAGTTGAAATTCCCAGGAACAGTTTTCGGTGTGAAATAGTCTTGCTAAGAATACTCCAGTCACTCTGGGTATTCAATAAATATTTGATGGTTGTGGTGATGATGATGTAAATAATGGTAACAATGGTAGAATCTGTTTTATTAATTCTGATAGCTGTTTTCATTGCAACCAAAATCCTCAGAATACTTGACATGACCTACTTTGCTGCTAATGAGCTTAGATTTTTACCTCACACTAAATTATGTCTTTAGTATGCCCTTTATTGGAAAAATGGGGAAGTAGAATAAATCCGATAAGAAAATCATTTTCCTTAAAGAAAGCTTTGGAACAGCAAGTTTATATACATTGTAGTTGCTTTTAACTGTTAACAGCCCTCTATATTTATCTATCTTATTATTTATTTATTTATCTTATTATTACACCCAAATGAATCTTCCTGCTTCTCTACTCTCCCCAAGAAGCCTTATCATTGTAGAAGCAGAATAGTATATGCTTTACATTCCCTACTTTTGAAAATCTGTTATTTTCAAAAATAATAATAAATTAAATAAAATCTGTTATTTTCCATATTCTCTTATTAAGTGTTAGATTTTTTTTCGGGCCCTGAACTTTCTGATTCAATTCTAACAAATGGAATTTTCTCTGTTGCCTTGAAAAAGCACGATAAGAGAGGAAAGGACTACCAACACAGTACAAAAACAAAATTTCTAACAGTACAGACCATTTAAACAGAAACTTTTTAGATAAAGTCAAGGATGAAAACATTTACAAGAAAGCAATCTCATCCCTTTTTTTCCTAGCCATAAATAATGTCCTTGTGAGACTATAAAAATTCTTTTTTAAAAAAGATTTTATTTATTTATTTGACACAGAGAGAGAGAGAGAGCACAAGCTGGGGAGGGGGGGCTATAAAGGGAGAGGGGGAAGCTGGCTCTCCGCTAAGCAGGGAGCTGGATGTGGGGCTTGATCCCAGGACCCTTGGGATCATGACCTGAATGAACCAAAGGCAGACACTTAACTGACTGAGCCACCCAGGTGCCCTGTAAAAATTCTTTTTAAGAGATGTTAACATCAAAGGTCTAATGTACCCTTTAATCTTAAATGAATTGGCCATTGTGAATAACTACATTCAAAATGACATTTATAACTCTAGAAAACCTATGAATTACTTCTCACTCTGTCAGACAAGAGTCATCTCCATCCTTGTCTCTTTTTTTGTATGCCTAATGATAAATAAATCAGTGATTTTAATAGATTCCTTATCTTAAATAATGAGCATGAGATCATTATTCCTGACTGACTGGTATACATTATCTACAGCCTATGTTACAAAGAAAGCTCGTTTACTCTTCTCAGCCTCTACTAAGGATAGAATTGAAAAGAGAATGGCTTTACCAAGCAGGACAAAGCTCAGGCCAGAAGAAGCACTCTTACCAGAGAAAGTTCTTAGAGACTGGAAAAGATTAGTAAAAGAGGTTATATAGTCTCTTTGGTTCTAGGTTTCTAAAAAAGGATTCATTTCATTCTGGCTGGGGTTCCTGATGAAACGTGGTTATCTCCCCCAACAAGGAAATTATGGGAATAGTTGTAAATGTGGGGAAGCTACCGCATGTATGTACTGCAGCTAACTGCATTATTGTTAATTATCTGCCTTCCAACAAATGTTGTTTATTTTACTTTCTAAATATCCGATGCAGGTATTAGCATCATCCTCAAAATACACAAGAGTATATTCGATCTATAGCACATGGTGGCAAAGCAGAGAACAGGATACTCTCAATGGAATGTCAGCCCCATTACATTGAAGATGTCCTGGAGGCTCTTAACCAGAATAAAACCAATAATCTGAACAATGGTTTAATAAGATTTAAAGGGGGCCTGGACATCATTGCCAAAAAAAATTTAAAAAGACTTTCCTTCACTGTAGCACTCAACCTCCTGCTAAAATCCCAGCCTCTATACATTTTGGCTGATTCTTCCGGCCAAACTGTCTTAGATGACAGCAGAATTACATGTGTGGGGCATCTGGGTGGTTCAGTGGGTTAAGCCTTTGCCTTCGGTGCAGGTCATGATCTCAGGGTCCTGGGATGGTTGAGCCCCGCATCGGGCTCTCTGCTCAGCAGGGGATCCTGCTTCCCCCCTCTCTCTGCCTGCCTCTCTGCCTACTTGTGATCTCTCTCTGTCAAATAAATAAATAAAATCTTTAAAAAAAAAAAAGAATTACATGTGTGTTTCATAGTCATGAAGCAACAAGCAGTGAATCATTGAATGTGGGCTATGCAATTATTTTGGTGTTGGCTTTAGCCCCATGGTCAGTCAATGAACAAGTGTTTTTGTTTTGTGGAAAGTGTGTGGTGTATGTGGAGATACACAGATGAACTCCACTCTCTTCGCACACCTTGAATTTAGTTGAGAGGCAAAGGCTATGCACACATATGTATTACCAATAATACATAATATAAAATTTCCTCATAGGCTTCTTCCAGGACCTAAATGTAGTACACATTTTTTAATCCTCTTTTTTCACTACATTACTACAGAGAGGAACTATCTGATAAAGCCTACGTGGAAAATCTGCGTCTTAATATAGTTAGTACATGTGTTATGTAACCATCTTCGTTCCCCCAAAACTATAAGCTCTCTGAATTGAGACAGTGTGTTTTATATAGTCTCACATCTCCCACAACAACTATGTCTGTGCCTTGACATAGCAGATGTTCAAGAAAGTATTTGTTGACTATTTAATTACGGCCATAAGCTTATTACCAAAATAAACATAGGGATGCTCACCCATTTCACAACTATGAGGCACACACTGAATACTACTAACATAGGAAGGAAGTTTGATGAGCTTCAGAATTTGTATATTAATCTCATACAAATTGGGAAGATATAGTCCAACATAAGTGGCTTTGAGACTCAGGGTTTAATTATTTTTCACATCCTATGAGAAGGGGTTAACCCATCTACATAAATGTCCTGTCCGAAGCCAGAGAACTGAGCCAACTGATATCTCAAGCCCCCTTCTTTTTTTTTTTTTTTTTTAAGATTTTATTTATTTATTTGACAGACAGAGATCACAAGTAGGCAGAGAGGCAAGCAGAGAGAGAGGAGGAAGAAGTCTCCCCGCTGAGCAGGGAGCCGATGCGGGGTGGGGGGGGCTCGATCCCAGGACTCTGGGATCATGACCTGAGCCCAAAGGCAGAGGCTTTTAACCCACTGAGCCACCCAGGCGCCCCCTCGAGCCCCCTTCTAACCACAAGTCTGCAATCCTTGTCATTGGTAAAGTTCACATTTATTTAAAAAGGAGTTTATTGTGAACAAGAAATACCCTGCGTGTGAGATTTTTAAAAAAGAAGAAAAAAACTGCTTCAAGCTGAATTCAGGACTCCTATTCCATCAAGGCTCAGATCCTTTGAAATAACCAGAGTGATGTGTTTTGTTTTATTTATTCTTTGTCAAGACCTACAATAGAAAGTGGACATAAAAGATGCATTTTGCAGAATCAGTTCAAAGCAATTCCTTCGTAACTTGTTTACAAAAATAACCAATGGTGAAAAAATTTCCTTCAGAATCAGAATGATTGAAAATATGCCTCACACAGAGAAAATGATTTACTTTTGGACTGGTCCAAAGTGTGAGGCATCATCACAAAAGAAGAAATGACTTTGTCTCCAAAAAGTTCCCAGTGAAGATAGATGGAATGATCACGTCATGTTCTTTCTTTTCTCTTTTTGCTCTGAGGAGTTTTCTATAAGTGGCTTTCAGACACAGTGACATGTTTTGTTTTCTTTCCATTTCTCTCTTTGTAAAAGCCATTTTAAGGCACTTACCATAGCCAGCTGACGTTCATTTTATGACATTGTTCTCAGCAGTCTTCTTACGTGGACGAGCACTTTTCATTCGGATCAGATTCTGCTTGGTTCATCAAAAACACAAAACTTGTTTTCCCCTGTCAGCCTCCAATCCTCCCGTAAGTTCTATTTCTCTGGTTTTCTTTCCTCATACTTCTTGCTTCCCAGACTCCATACTGCCACTTTTGAAAGTTAACGTCTTCTCCATCGTGTACATTGTTCCATTTCAAAGACGCAAGCCTGAGCACTTTAGCAGAATCCTTTTTGATTTCAGAGTCTTGAATTGCAGTGTGTTGCCCTGTTTGAGGCAGCTTGAGGACTATAACCCAGTCCCACATGGTGCAATGCATTATTCATGCATGAGCACTTTTACGGGCCCATTCTTTCGCCCAAGGCATGAATATAAGCAATTAGCTTCACCTCTTCCCCCTCACCCCCCATCTGGAAGGAGAAAATGTAGCAGACATGAAGGGCATCATAAGCAGATGGTAAAGACATGAAAGATGTAAAAATATTAGAAGCTAGAAATATTTTTCCCATCACAGGGAAAGAAACAAAGGCAAACATGGTTGCCTGTGCCCTCTTCCTCTTTCTCCACTTCCTCCAGGCCCTAAGGCAGACTTTTGACTGGAGAAATGAGGGACAAAGCACTTGGGTTAAGGGATAGAGAGGAGACTCGGATTCCTTCTTTCCCTCTTCCACCCTTCTTCAGAACAGCCTTGAAGGTAGAAGCTTTGAGGACAGGGGTAATATGTCTGAGAGGAGCCCTTCCTTGGAAAACTCAGTGAGTTTGGGCCAGGGGGGAGCTTTACTTCACACACACTTGTTGTTACGATAATGAAGCCTTCCCATATGAGCTGGTGTAATCCATTACCACAAGCTGTTACTCCAGGTCCTCCCAACGCCGTCTTCTTCCCAGCCTCAACTCCCTCACCAACTCCCCATCATCCCATGGAAAGGGGATCCCCACTACTGTCTGACATAGTTGGAGGTCTCTTGTGATTAGCTAGTGTAGTGCTCATGCCATTCTCAGTATGATTTTTTAAGATTTTATTTTTAAGTGATCTCTACACCCATTGTGGTCTCCACCACACAACCCTGAGACCAAAAGTCCAACATGCCAGCTACTGAGCTGCCAGGTCCCCCATTCTAAGTATTTTTAATAGCATCTTTGGTTGAAGCTGAACAGTGACATATTTAGGGAGGGAGTCTGAGATAGACCTTCTCCCCAGAAAAGCTCATTTCAGATCCAAGAGTCCGCAGGTGGTACTTTTTCACAAAGCGGCTCTCCCTAATAGGAGACTCTATGCCTTTGAGCCTGTGCCCTGCGAAGGAAAGAGAACTTGCTGCATAGGTGGCCCAGAGGTTCTTGGCTCTTCTAGGATAAGAGAGCAAACAACTGTCCTAGAATCTAAATGCTTAGGAGTGTGCCTTTAGCACACTCACAACACACACAACAAGACAGTGATAGTTTTGATATCCTAGGCTTGTTGGGAGGATTAGATGAGATAATATGGAAAATACTTAGCGCAGGCTCCTTAACACCCACTGTACGATCAATAAATACTATTATAAACACAGTGCAGACTCAGTTGATGAGGTATTGATTCTTAGGTATAAAAGCAGATATTTCCTGAGCTGATGGCCAATGAATTTTTCCCCCCTTGAGGAACTTTCTTAGAGCAGAAGCAAACCTATTGATATCCCCTATTTAAATTTAAATTTTAAATTTCAAGTTTATGATGAAAAAAATAATTTTCCAGGGCTAGATTTTAGAATAGTAGTTTTGGCATAATTCTGTAGAATTTTCTTAGAATCTCACCAAAGAAATTGAATCAAGAAGACTCTCAAGTTTAACTAAGTGATTTGGATAATATCCACTATGGGCTTCCCATGAACACCAATTTTTTCCCCACAAACAGAAATGTTCTTAAATAGACAGAAAACATTTTTAATTTGCTGAAATTCTGCTGTTATTTAACTGATTTAGCATTTTCTGAAAATTCACTTACCTAGAACCAGTTATATCACTTACATAACTGAAAATAAGTTCAAACTGTAACAGTGTCTGGCCTATTACAGTCATTCAATATCTTTATCTTATTTAGCGACCTTGAATATGGAGGTGTATCTCTGCCCCAATTTCCTTATTCATCAAACGAGACTCTGGAACTGTAAGAGATTGCAAAGCCCACACGGTAACCCATGTCCCTGGATCTGTAGTCCAGGGCTCTTCCCTCCTGCACAGGGCTGTCTTCAGTGGCATTATCCTATTTCAAAGGATATTTAATGGTTTCATCAAAGATTTGGCTTTACAGCTAAGCAGCATAATCTACACTGATGCCTCTGTGCCTGGGCTTATGTTCTTTTATCTGCCTCGAACACTTGTCTGACCTTTCTTTGACTGGCTGAAGATGCTTATTCATCTTCAGGACTCCCCTTGAGCATCACCTCAAAGAAACTGTCTTGATGGCCTAGGCTGGGCCATGTGCCTTTCTTCAGGCCCCCATTACACCTGTGCACACCTCTGTCATAGCACTCAAGTTCAGAATAGTCAAGTCTCAGGTGCCCAGTCCCGGCACTGGCGCTAAACCTGCCCCCTGTATCCCATTCTGCCTCGGTCACTTTCCAGGCTCTCTCCTCCCCAACCTACATACCCCCAATATATTCCCCCCATCCACCCATATCACTCCCCAGCTATAGTCACCCCAGCCTGAATCCCTCCTTGCCTGAATGCACCCTGGCTTGCACCTCTCCCCATCAGACTCTATCCTCCTGCATGTATCCCTCCAGCCTATATCCCTTGAAAGGAAGAATCCCAAGACAGCCCCAAAGATTCTTGGCCCCTGATATCCATATCCCTTCTCCCAGATAGTCAGTCAAACTCTAACCTGGATACTACTATAAAGTGAGTTTGCAGGGTGCCTGGGTGGCTTAGTGGGTTAAAGCCTCTGCCTTCGGCTCAGTCATGATCCCAGGGTCCTGGGATTGAGTCCCACATAGAGCTCTCTGCTCAGCAGGGAGCCTGCTTCCCCCCCCCCCCTGCCTGCCTCTCTGCCTGCTTGTCATCTCTGTCTGTCAAATAAATAAATAAAATCTTTCAAAAAAAAATAAAATAAAATATAGTGAGTTTGCAAATGTCATTAAGACCCGGAATCGTTTGACTTTAAAATCAGGTGGGCTGATCTAATCATATGAACCTTTTAAATCTGGGTCAAGTAATTAAGACAGGGAAGTCAGCAATGTGAAGCATGACTGGAGAGATGGAGGGAGACGTTTGGCAAGGAACTACGGTGCCCTCTGGTTGCTGAGAGTGGCCCCTGCCAACAGCCAGCAAGAAAATGGGGGTCTCAGTTCTACAATCACAAGGGACTGAATGCTCCCAACAATTATGGGAGCTTGAAAGAGAAAATGAGCTCCAAAAAGGATCACAGCCCAGCTGACATCTTGATTTTAGCTTTCTGATAGCCTGAGTGGGAAACCCAGTCACCCTGAGCCTCAACTTCTGACCTACAGAACTGAGAACTAATGAACGGATGTTGTTTGAAGCCACTAAATTTGTGATAATTCATTACACAACACTAGAATACTAACACAACCTCACCCACCCTGTACCTTCCCAATTCTTAGCCCTCAGTCTATCTTCCCCCCACTGAATATCCCTAGGATACACCTTCCCAGCTGGAGCCATTCTGCAGCCTGAGCCATTCACCTACCCCAGCATGAACCCCAGACCTGTATTCCTCCCCGTTTGTACCATTCCCCAGCCTGAATGCCCTCCACAAACACACAGCCTGTCACATACAAACCCCCATCAGTCCAATCACCCATACACATGCACACACACACACACACCCCGCTAATACCACTAACACCATCACTATGCTGCACAGTACAGCAGCCTAAGTGATTCAGCCCAAGGAACACACCAGTCAAATTCAAAGTCTGCATTACCAGATGGAAATTTTATCTCCTTTCCAAGACCAATGAGCACGGCTGGGCATCCCAAAAGGAAAACGGTAGAGTCCTCTCCTTTGCTCCCTGGAGCCTGAAGTCAGTGGTGCGCAGACCATCAGTCCTACTTCCTAGGCTCTAAGTGCTGCACTAGCTTCTCCAGCACTCCAGAATCAGAGGAACCCTTCAGGTGGCCAAAGGCTCTCCTTTTCCAAAGGAAATGAACTGGGCCTCCAATCCACTGGCCAAAATCCTCTCGTCTCCCCTTTCTAAGGATCCGAAAATTTCTTTCCTCCAGGAGTATTGCTGACATTCCCCTCCCGATCCCCATCTCCCAGGTCTATTTCAGAGCCAAGCATTGTTTTCTCTCCTTCTGGGCTTTTTTTCCCACCTGCGATATTCTACAACTTACATCGCAAATTGGTGCTTTTCTCAATCGGTATTCCTCCTCCATAGTATATCTTTGTACCTGAACCAGAATACACTGGGGTAGTTGGGGTGAATGGCATAAGTAGCCAATACTTACTTTCAAAAAGCAAACATCGGGTAAAAAAAAGTAGGATATATGCATGAAAGGAATAATAGCTTTATATATAACAACCCTATGAGGAAGAGTTATTGCTCTTACTTCACAGATGAGGAAATTGAAGTTCAGAGAGGTTAAGTAAGTAGTCAAAGGGCACACAGCAAACAAGCAGCAGAGCTAGGATACCAGCTCAGGCAGTCTGGTTCCAGAGCCCATCCTCTTGTCCACTCTGCTGAACACTTACTAGGTTTCAGGATCACTGTACTAAGTAGAGTATTATGTGATTTATGTGATAAAGGAGAAGAAGAAAAAGCAGAGAGAACTGTGTGCTCACGTGATCGGGAAATTTTCCACAAAATGGGACTTGAGCTATCGATACAGCAAAATTAGGACTCAGGGTTGCAAGGGTGGGGCATTCGGATTGCATGAATGGAGTGAACAAGGCACAAGAGTGAGTACATGTATGTTCTGAAACCATAATCTGTAGGAGAGAGTCATGGGAAATAAGGCCGGAGCGGTAAGTGAGACCAGATTACAGCTGCTGTGAATCCTCAGCTGAGGATGTGGGCTTTAATTACAAGGCAAGAGGGAAGCATTCTGAGCAAGGGATTGGAGAAAGGGAAGGGGCAGCTGGATATGATAATTGCCTGGACTTGGGAGAGCAAAGGAAGAATTAAAAAAATTATTCCCAGGTTTAGTGCCTAAGTATCTGGAATGATTTGAGTTTTAATAATAGAAAAATTATGTTTGGAACTGAATGTTACTTCCTTAAGTAACATGTAGGTCTTTAAATTCTGCTAGAACGGAAATTACATTTGCCCTCTCCATAAAACAATCCAGGAAAAATCTGTATCAGGCTAGATAAATGTGAAGAGTTAAAAAGGATCATCAGAGTTCTAGAGAGGCTCCTTTTCCTACAGAAACTTTCAGAAAGTTCAGCTATGCTTTGGGCATTTTGGCAATGAGCCAGTTACCTTCAGGGTACACCTTCAGGGGTGTACCCCCTAAATCAGATAACTGAGAAATTCAATTTGGGGTTCCTTTCTTAAGTGGGTTTCTGTTGACAATAAGATCAAAGCAGGTGTAATTTGTTAAAGGTATGAAAAAATGTGCTACAATTATAGATTGTAAGTTCTCACTGTATACTCCCCAGCATTTTTAGAATATGTCAGTGTTTTTAGGAGTTTAGTTACTATAACTATGCCACCCAAAATGCATACTTTTAATATTTTCATCCACAGAGGGAATTAGCAATAAACAAGACCATAAAAAAACATAGGAAAAATCCATCATGGCAGCCCTGGAACACACTGTAAATACTCAACAAACCAGGATAGGTGCCTGGTGCCCTCCAACACTGCCTGGCCTAAAAGGTTGAGCTGAGAGAGAAAGGGAGCAATGGAGACCTGAAACTTGCCCACCACTCCTACCACCATGGTGGTCCAGACCCGCATGACAAAGCCAGTGCAGTTCGCTTCCTTGTTTTGCCATCTTCCAGCCCCATTCACCTTGGGAAAGTTACCTTACCTCTCTGTGCCATTTATATTCTACTCCCCGCCCCTACAGAAGTTAAAATGATCTATTCCATGAAATGCCATCTACCAAGTAGCTGGTGCAACACCCAAAACATTGAAAAGGCTCATAACTATTCCCTTTCCCTCCTCCGCAGTGGGCAGCAGGAAGCAGCAAAGGGAACTGAGATATTCCAACAGGCAGCTGGGCAGGTCCCAGGAGCAGGGAATAGTGAGAAATCAAGTCTGGAGAAGAAGGCTGGGGCTGGGTGCCAGTGCATTTGCAGACACGCCCCCACAGCTAGAGTGCAGCTTGCTGGGATAGACCTGCATGGAAAGGTAAACGGAGTCAGAAGTGGGGACCTTAAGGATGGCACCAAACCCCTGGAGATCAAGTGGAGAAGAAAGGGAATTTAAAGGCCGAGCATGCATATTGTAGGGATTGGGAATGGGGAGGGATTAGGGACTCAACTAGAGTTTACAAAGAGCTAAAAGTGAGTGCTTTCGATAATTTGAAAAACAAAACAAAAGAAAACTGAATCAAGACAGCAAAACCTTTGTCCTGAGACTAAGATTCAGGGACATTCTCCCGACAAAACTAGTGAGAAAAGGACAGGGGTTTGGTGACAAAATAAAGACCCAATTACCAAAACTGGGATAGAAAACGGGAGCAAGGTTGGAGCTGGGTGACAAGATCAGATCTGGAGGAACAGCGGAGACCTGGTGCTGAGTCACTGTGACCCGGTGCTGAGTCAGCAGAACACTGCCCCTCTGATTGGTCCCCAGGCTGGGGTGTAGACAGAAGCCCAGAGCCCTCACTGTGAGCCTGAAGAGACTGCAGGAACATAACCTTGGCATTAAAAGGGCAAAGATCTGCTGGAATCTTGCAGTCAGGGCCTCTCCAGGCAGTAGGAGGAGATAATTCTTTGCAGTTTTTGCCTCATACTCACCTTGGGGGAGCTTATTAATAATATCAGTGTTCCAGCCCACTTCAGACTTAAGGAATGAGAATCTCTGTGGGTAAGGACAAAGCATCGAGTTCCTGTAAATCCATGGCAAACGAAAATTGAAAACCCAGAGGTTTATATTCCAAATTTTTTAAAAGACATTCTTCCTCATCTTGGTTCTGAATTTATGTATTTATTTCTCTCCCCTCACTCCCTCTAAAAAGTCACTAGTCGGGTGGGGTTATGGACATTGGGGAGGGTATGTGCTATGGTGGGTGCTGTGAAGTGTGTAAACCTGGAGATTCACAGACCTGTACCCCTGGGGAAAAAAAAAATAAATATATGTTTATAAAAAAAAAAAAAATAAAAAAAAAAAATAAAAAGTCACTAGTCTCTAATAACTATAAGGGGTTCAGACTGAGGTAGGTTCAAATAGTTTCTTTCTTGCTGTGATAAAATATAAATAACATAAAATATGCAGTTTTAACCATTTTAAGTATAAAAATCAATGGTGTTGATTGTTGTGGAACCACCACCACTGTTTTTTCTTTTTTTATCATTCCTCACAGAAACTCTATGACCGTTATAAGCAGTAACTCTTCATTCTCCTCTTGCCCCTGTCCCAGGTATCCCCTAAGTTACTTTCTGCCTCTATAAATTTGCTTATTTTAGATATTTCATGTAAGTGGAATCATACATGTCCTTTTGTGACTGGTTTCCTTCACTGAGCATGTTTTTCAGGTTCATCCGTGTTGCAGCATGTATCAGAACTTAATTTCTTTTTGTTAGGTCCCCCAATAATGGGTCCATGATCAAAGGAGTGAGACTGATACAAAGCGAAGGTCAAGCAAAGCTTTATTTCGAGCCAAGCATCAAGAATCAAACTGACAGACAGGGGCCGTCTCTTACAAAGAGGCGACCCCTCCCTGCCTTACGGACTAACTTTTATAGAGCAAAGGCCATGTGGTTGGGCCTTGCCACACACATGTGGCCAATGAGACTGTAACACACAGAGAAAGCTGCACAGTCATGCTAGGTCACACACGGGTGGCCAATTGAATTATAATTCACCCCATAGTAGCTATTTGAACTAGATGATACCACCTTGGTCAGAATTGGCGCCCAAAAGGCGAGGCCCACACTCCTTGGTAGCTAGGGAGACAGTATGTGCGCCCCACAGATTGGATGTCTCCACCTGGCCTGACCTGCCCTTGTATTTGGGCTTTGTTACCTGGGACTGGTAAGTTCCCTGAGGGGGTGGGGAGCAGGGTCAGTTTAAGTTTTACTACATAAACAACAAAATCACTGTTTAACTGGATGGAATTGCTCTGGCTAAATACGCCCTTACACTTTTTACAGCAGAATAAATTTCCATCGTATGTATCTATCACATTTTGTTTACCCATTCATCTCTTGATAGACACGTGGATAATTTCCACCTTTTGCCTATAGTGAACAATGCTGCAATAAACATTAGCATGTAAGTATTTATTTGAGTCACACTTTTCAATTCTTTTGAGTATATACCTAGGAGTGGAATTTCTGGGTCATATTCTGTGTTTAACTTTTCAAGGAACTGGCAAACTGTTTTTCACAGAGACTACAATATTTTATATTCCCACTAACAATGCATGATTGTTCCAATTTTTCCAAATCCTCAACAATACTTTCTATTTTCCAGTTTTTTAAATTATAACCATTGTGATAGGTGTGGGGTGGCATCTCACTGTAGTTTTGATTTGAATTTCCCAATGACTGATGCTGTTGACAAATTTTCACATGCTTACTTGTCATTTGTAAACCTTCTTTGGAGACATGTCTATTCAATTCCTTTGCCCAATTTTTTTTTTTAAGATTTTATTTATTTATTTAACAGAGAGAGACATCGAGAGAGGGAATACAAGGAGGGAAAGTCGGAAAGGGAGAAGCAGGCTCCCTGCTGAGCGGGGAGTCCAATGCATGGCTCAACCCCAGGACCCTAGGATCATGTCTTGAGCCGAAGGCAGAGGCTTTAACCCACTGAGCCACCCAGGCATCCCAAGGTTTTTTATTTTTAAAGTAATCTCTACACCCAACGTGGGGCTTGAACTCACAACCCTGAAATCAAGAGTCATACATTCCTGCCTGAGCTAGCCAGGGGACCCCTCGTTTTGTCCAATTTTAGATTAGGTTGTTCATTCTTTTGTTAACTGTTAGGGGTCCTATATATCTTCTAGATATTAAACTCTCATTAGATAGGTGATTTGCAAATATTTTCTCACATTCTGTAAGTTGTCTTTTCATTTTCTTGATAATGTCTTTTGATGCATGGAAGTTTTTAATTTTGATGAAGTCCCATTTATCTGATTATTTTTGTTGTTGCTTGTGCTTTTGGTGTCATATTAAGAATCCGTTGTCGAATCCAAGGTCATAAAGATTTGCCTCTATGTAGTCTTCTAACAGTTTTATGGGTTTTGCCATTATATTAATATTTAGGTTGTTGAAACCATAAGAGACTCTTAATCTCACAAAACAAACTGAGGGTTGGGGGGGTGGGGGGCAGGGAGAGGGTGGTGGGGTTATGGACATTGGGGAGGGTATGTGCAATGGTGAGTGCTGTGAAGTGTGTAAACCTGGCAATTCACAGACCTGTACCCCTGGGGCTAATAATACATTATATGTTAATTTTAAAAATATTTAGGTTGTTGATTCATGTTGAAATAATTTTTTTATATAGTGAAGGTAGGATGGCGTAACTGCATTCTTTCCCGTGTAGAAATCCACTTGTCCCAGGACCATTTGTTGAAGAGTCTGTTCTTTCCCCATTGAACAGACTTGGCACCTTTGTCAAAAATCAATTGGCATATTACTGTTTAATGGGTACAGAGTTTCAAATTTGCGACATGAAAAGAATTCTGAAGGATAGTGGTGATAGTTGCACAAGGTGAATGACAATGTTACTGAACTGTACACTTAAAAATGGCTAACATGATATATTTTATGTGATGTGTATTTTACTACAATTCAAAAAAATTATTTGGCAAAAAAAATATTAATTGGCCATATGTGAATGGGCTCATTTCCAACCAGTTATTTCTATCCCACTGGTCTATATGTCTATCCTTATGCCAATATAACACTGTTTTGATTATTGTAGTTTTGTAATAAGTTTTGAAATCAGGAATATTCCAACCTTGCTCTTTTTCAGAATTGTGTTGGTTATTCAGGGCCCCTTGCAAATCCATACGGATTTGAGGACTATCTTTTCCATTTCTGCGCCAAAAACACTTGACATTTTGCTGAGATTGTGTTGAATCTATAGTTAGCTTTGGGTAGTATTGCCATCTTAACATTGTCTCTCAATACATAAATACAGAATGGCTTTGCATTTATTTAGGTGCTCTTCCTGTCAGCAATGTTTTGTAGTTTGCAGTTCAGGTAGGTGCTTATGTTATAACATTTTTTCCCCTTTCTTCAATGTGACACACTTGAGATCAAATAAAAAAAAGAATGCAACTTACAAGAAAGCAATTAGTATTTTATTCGTTTTTTTTGGCACCCACGCAGGAAAAGAAAACACTTATAGATGACATCGAATTAAACCATCATTTGCTAAAGATGTGTTCTATTTTGAGTTCTAGATTAGGTGCTGGAAGGCCCCTGATTTCCATGAGCTTAAGACAGTATTACTACCAGGTAGAAATCCGAACAGTGATGGTATAATGGGATATGCTATGAAGCAGCCTTGTGCAGAAAAGCTGAGGGCTCACAGAGGAAGCAAATTAAGCATATAATGGCAGTTGGGTTTGTAAAAACATCAAATAGGAGGCTTTGACAATATGACGATGGAGTGGGATTTTGCCAGTTGGAGGGCGGAAGGACAAGGGCATGTGTGTGTTTGTGGTGGCGGATGGGGAAGTGTGGAGATAAGGGAGAAGTGCCTTGATCATCTCTGGTTAGTCAACCAGTTCATTCATTTGAACAATTGTACAAAAATTTTAAGGCACCTATCTGTTGATATATTCCTTTTGAAAAATATGATACATTTAAAAAGTAACACTCGTGGACAATGGGAGAAATAGAATAAAGACTATGAAGTGGATAATAGTATATTTTATCAATGTTAACTTGCTGATTTTGATACTTGCACTATGGTTATGAAAGAGAATATCCTTAAGAAATATACACTGAAGTATTTAGGGGAAAGGGAGCATGAGTGCAACTTACTTTCAGATGGTTTCGAAAAAATAATATGTATGTATACACACAGAGAGAAAATCATAAAGAAAATAATAAAATCATAAAATGCTAATAATTGGAGAATCTGAGTGAAGAAAAGTTTTTGTACTATTCTTGCAAGTTTCTTAAGAGTTTGGAATTCAAAATAAAAACTATCCCCCCAAAAAGTAATATTGTTGCTGCTCTACAATACAAACTGGGTCCTGAAAAAAATGTTTTATACACAGAAAAATATCTGAAAGGACACAGACTGTTAATCAGCAACTACTACTAAGGAATAGACTGGGTGGAGAAAAGAAGGATTTTAAGTTTTACTTTGTGCATTTCTCTATTATTTAAATATTTTATTGAAAGCATGTCTTGGGGCTCCTGGGTGGCTCAGTCAGTTAAGCATCTGCCTTTGGCTCAGGTCATGATCTCAGAGTCCTGTGTTTGAGCCCCATGTTAAGCTCCCTGTTCAATGGGGAGTCTGCTTCTGCCTTTCACTCTGCCCCTCCCCCCACTCATGTGTACTCTCTTCAAAATAAGTAAAAATATTTTTAAAAAAAGAAGGCATGGGGCGCCTGGGTGGCTCAGTGGGTTAAGCCGCTGCCTTCGGCTCAGGTCATGATCTCAGGGTCCTGGGATCGAGTCCCGCATCGGGCTCTCTGCTCATCAGGGAGCCTGCTTCCCTCTCTCTCTCTGCCTGCCTCTCTGTCTACTTGTGATCTCTGTCTGTCAAATAAATAAATAAAATCTTTAAAAAAAAAAAAAAAGAAGAAGGCATGTACTAATTTTGTAACTAAAAATAAGAACACAAACTACAGGGGCACCTGGGTGGCTCAGTGGGTTAAACCTCTGTCTTAGGCTCAGGTCATGATCTCAGGGTCCTGGAATCATAAAGTCCCGCATGGGGCTCTCTGCTCAGTGGGGAGCCTGCTTCCTCCTCTCTCTCTGCCTGCCTCTTTGCCTACTTGTGATCTCTGTCTGTCAAATAAGTAAAAATCTCTAAACACACACACACACACACACACACACACACACACACACAAACTACAATAAAAGAAAAAAACCTGGGTGTGATAATTACCAACAGAAGGACAAATTTTTATTGTATAATAACAGAGAGGGAATGTTAAGAAAAGACATTTTTTTCCCTCTTTTTTTTTTTACTAACACATAATGTATTATTAGCCCCAGGGGTACAGGTCTGTGAATCATCAGGCTTAACACACTTCACAGCACTTGCCATAGCACATATGCTCCCCAATGTAGAAAAGACATTTTTTAAATAAAAAAAAAAATACACATTTTACATATGTATGTACAAATCAACAAATACATGTCAATATATAAATAATTGTTGGCACTTGACCAGAATGATCTTTTCTTTTTTTTTTTTTTTAATGTCCTTGAGAAGCTTCTTTTTTTTCTTTCCAGGAACTGAGAGCTTGAAAATCTCACCACAGTGTTCTCCCAGTTCAGCGCTGCATTGGTAAGGAAAATCACAGAAACTCTCTTAATCATTTAAGAAAAAAGCTCCATCTTCACCTTAATTACTGCCTACATTTTGCTGAACCTGAGGTTGTTTTTGTTCAGAATGACTTCTGTAGGCTGACATACACAAAAAACTACAGCCTGTTGTAGTTTCCCAAGCCCACCAGCTCCATCAAGTTAAATTAAGCACTTATTAAATTCATGCACTTAAAAAAAGAGAAAAAAGAAGTTCCATTTATTAGGTGTGGGGATAAAAAAGGAAATATAAAAATGACATCCATCAACCCATTTCCTGCCCCAAGTCCCAGAAAAGAAGATCACCAAATCATGCTTTCCTCAGGGTTGGATGCATCTTAAAATGCAAGTGATATGTCAATTATCCTAAACCAAGTCAAGGATTTTCCCCATCTTTCCAGTTGGGGAGGGGGTAAGAGGATTTGGGTAAAATTGTAGGGCCTCATTCTGTGAGGGAATATCTAATGTCACACTCAGAAGCTTCAGGTGATCAGGGCTCAGACCTTTTCTGCTGTTTTATACTGCTGGCTTCCAACTCATTCCTCCCACTCCAGCACACCCTTGTCATGGTCCCTCTGCCTCAAGGACATAGGAACAGAAGCAGAGCCTTATCTGTTCATGTCCCAAGACTTAGCAGGGGAAGGCTGGCTTGGCTGATCTATTTCACTTGTGATCCTTTTAATAAATGAGAATATTCTTCCAGTTGTGTTCTTTTGTATCCAAATACAATATTATCTTCTGACTCCTGATATATTTAGAATTAAAATATGCTCACTGCAGGGGTGGCTCAGTGGGTTAAACCTCTGTCTTCCCCTCAGGTCATGATCTCAGGGTCATGGGATAGAGCCCCCCCCCCC
>NW_022631049.1:9426778-9438843 GCF_010015895.1 Lontra canadensis | reverse complement strand
CCCCCCCCCCCCCCCCCCCCCCCCGCCGCAGGCCCCACCCCGCATTGGGCTCTGCTCAGCAGGGAGCCTGCTTCCTCCTCTCTCCCTGCCTGCTTATTTGTGATCTCTCTCTGTCAAATAAATAAATGAAATATTTTTTAAAATAAATAAATAAATAAAATATGCTCAGTATATAAACTCTAGACATGAATGTGACAGGTTTCATTTTTTTCCTTAATACAAGAAGAAAAAAACTTACAGAAGAAAATCCCCAATCACAGGATGAAATCTACTTCCCTTTCTTAAAAAGTCTTAATCTCGAATTTTAATGATCACCAATATACCTTTTAAGATATACACTCCACAGTTTGACATGCACCAATTTATTCAAAAATTATTTATTCTGTATCAGTATGATGTTGAATAAAACATATTCTCTACCTTTTAAGAACAGTAAACATTCTTTTAAATTTTTAAACAGAGAGTAATAAGAAATCACCTAAATAGAGGATTTTACCTTAACAGTTAGATAATATATTCTCTGGGGCAAGTTTACCGAGTGGCACACAAAAAATAATAGAAATTACTCTCTAAGAATTGTCTTGCATTGATGCCAATAAAGTCAACTTCATGTCAAGTTAATTGTATGTATTTATCTAGCCATTTGTATTTTGTTCCCTCCTAAGATCAGTTTATTTTAACTGCATTTAATTTGCATTAAGATGTATTCTGAACCAGAATAAACACTGGGAAAAGAGTGTCTTCATTGAAATATTGCAAAACAATAGGAACAAGTTCTGAGAAATTACAACAAAAAGAAGTCCATGTGCTTATTTTCCTCTAGTTAGATCTCGACTGAGTTTTAGAAGTAACATTTTTAAAAATCATAACTATATGAGACAAACAGCTAATGACTTTTTAAAGCTGGATCTCTGTATTCTTTCTTGTCAAAAACATATCCCAGGTAAATCAGAAATTTAAGCACAAATATATGACAGCATAAACATACCAGGAAAAAAATGGGTAAATTTTTTGTAGTCTTGAATCTTGGAAGTATTTTCTAAATATGATAGTTATTTCAGAAGCCATAAATAAATGATAAAATATTTCATATAAAAAATTTAAGTTGTAAAAGGTAAACATTACTCTAAATAGAGTTGAAAGAAGAACCAGGAAAAATATCCCCAACAAACATTATATAAAAGACTTATTTATTTTATAAACAAAGAGCTCTTATAAAAATAAAAGCAGTGATGAATCAAGGAGGGACTGGGAGATGGGGAGGTTATTTCCATTACTTGCCCTCCATTCTTTGATAAGGACAATTGACTTTTTTGAAACCTTAGGTAAAGTACTGTGCAATCACAATTTCAAGGCAAGGTCCTTAGCTTTAACCTTTTCAACAAGGTTGCTTATATTAAGCTTTTTCTATACAGGAATTCTGGTGTTGCCACTAATAAGAAGGCAATCAACTGTATGGAATAATGGATGAAGAACACAAGTAAGCAATCTAAAATAACCACACGGAAAGGCATTTAGCCCCACTTATAGTTACAGAAAGTTACATTAAAATAATAATGCATGGATGCCTGGGTGGCTCATTTGGTTAAACATCTGCCTTTGGCTCCGGTCATGATCCCAGGGTCCTGGGATGGAGCCCCACATCGGGCTCCTCGCTCAGCAAGGAGTCTGCTCCTTCTCCCTCTGTCTTCTTCCTCTTCTTCTGTCTTTTCCCTCCGGCTCCCCTCTGCTTGTGTGATCTCTCTCTCTCTCACAAATAAATAAAATTTTTTTAAAATAATAAATATTAGATTATAAAATAACAATAATAATGCACTACTTTCCCTGTCTATCAAATAAGTAAAGGATAGAAACAAAGATGATACCCTGTGCTTAAGGAAGCAAAGAAATGGGCATTCTCATTTACTACTGGTAGGAATGTAAGTCAGTACAAATTTGGGAGCTGCATTAAAAATATATAAAGGGGGTGGCCCCTGGTGTGGCTCAGTTGGTTAAGCAACTGCCTTCATCTCAGGTCATGATCCTAGGGTCCTGGAATCAAACCCCGTGTCAGTCTCCTTACTCAGCAGGGAGCCTGCTTCTCCCTCTCCCTCTGCCTGCTACTCCACCTGCTTGTGCTCTCTCTCTCTCTCTCTCTGTGTCAAATAAATAAATAAAATAAAACAAACTAACCTAAAAAAAAGGAAAGAAAATCCCTGCTTTAACTTTAAGAAAAAAAAATATATGCACATTTACATATATATACATATATATAGAATATGTACATATATGTACATATATTTATATTCTTTGACTAGAAATTCCACTTCTAAGAATTGACCTTATAGCTACACTTGTCCAAGTACCAAAGTTTTTATATGTATACATATATATATTTTTTTTCTTTTTTTAAGGATATTCACTGTAGCTTTGGATAATAGTAGAAAACTAAAAATAACCTAAAGGTCACCAAAAGGACTCTTCTTAAAAAAAAAAATACATCCGTTGCAAACAATTAAAACTACAGCTATTAGAGGTGAGAGAGAGAGGTGTTAAGAGAGAGGTGTTAAGCCTCTGCCTTCGGCTCAGGTCATGATCTCAGGGTCTTGGGATGGAGCCCCACATCAGGCTCTCTGCTTAGTGGGGAGCATGCTTACCCCTCTCTCTCTGCCTGCCTCTCTGCCTGCTTGTGATCTCTGTCTGTCAAATAAATAAATAAATAAATCTTTAAAAAAAAGAGAGAGAGAGAAAGGTGAGAGTATATATACAGGCTAAGACATCAAAAGTATATTAAGTGAAAAAAACTTTTAGAACCAATGATCACATTTGTGTAAAATAACATGCGTGTGTGTCTGTGTATGGGGAGAGGGCACATTTTAACCAAAACACTTCTAATTCAATATGAATGTTTCACCAACAAAAAATAAGATATATGTACTTAAAATGCTTGAATATCGTTTAAAACTATATGTGAAGTTTTCCAAAAAAATTAGATTATATTGGGGGTGGGGAGTTGTTTTTTTATGTCAAAAGCAAAACATCTGCCAACTTTAGTTTGACATTTTTTCATGTCCTGTTTACCAAACCATAAACAAACACTGAATCATAATTAACTGATATAGATTGGACAGAAATGTTACCCCTGCTCAATGATATATTTACACAGTGGTGTACATTGATGGGTAAATGCAAAAGACTGCAGCCAGGAAGATGTGGGTAGAAAGAAAGAAAGATGGTGAATTCAAAATGATACCCATTGAAATAATCCACTTCTCTTTTTTTAAAATTAATTGATTCTTTATCTTTAAGTAATCTCTATGTCCAACATGGGGCTCAAACTTATGACCTTCGAGATCAAGAGTTATATGCTCCATCGACTAAGACTTCCAGGTGCCCGCGAAATGACCCACTTCTTGTGTGTTTTCTTACTGATTTCCTTTTCTCATATGCAAGAGGAAGTAATAATCCCCCAAAGTATTTACGTCTGGGAAGTCTGAAACTAGATGCTGATTGTTTTTATAAACAATAAAGTCGGGGTGCCTGGGTGGCTCAGTGGGTTAAAGACTCTGCCTTCGGCTCAGGTCATGATCCCAGGGTCCTGGGATTGAGCCCTGCATAGGGCTCTCTGCTCAGCAGGGAGCCTGCTTCCTCCTCTCTCTTCTCTGCCTGCCTCTCTGCTTACTTGTAATCTCTGCCTGTTAAATAAATAAATAAATAAATCATCTTTAAAAAAAAAAAAAAACAATAAAGTCACGTTAAAGGTTAGAACAAAAGAAGGATCAAGGGAACTTGCTCTCTTTGAATTTACTAGGTTAAACCCTCACGTAATTTCCTTCTCTGTAGACATTTTGTGTACTACGCAGTAGTCAGTCAGAGCAACAAATCTGGACCTCTCCTCTGAAAGTAAGTAGGTTTGTCTTCCTGCTCTGTTAAAAAATCAAGGGAAGGGGTGCCTGGGTGGCTCAGTTGTTAAGTGTCTGCCTTTGGTTTGGCTTATGATCCTTGGGTCCTGGGATCAAGCTCCCCCACCCCCAGCATCAGGCTCCCTGCTTGGCTCCCTGCTTGGCGGGAGGCCTGCTTCTCCCTCTCCCACTCCCCCTGCTTGTGTTCCCTCTCTCTCTCTCTATCAAATAAATAAAATCTTAAAAAAAAAGTCGAGGGAAAAAATTACAGGCTCTATTTTATTCTTTCATCGTATCCTTCCTTCATTATTCTATGCATCATTGATTCATTTTTTTAAAAACCCCTTTAATGGGGTGCCTGGGTGGGTCAGTCATTGGACCTCTGCCTTTGGCTCGGGTCATGGTCCAAGAGTCCTGGGATCAAGACCTGCATCAGGCTCCTTGCTCTGGAGGAAGCCTGCTTCTCCTTCTCCCACTCCCCCTGTTTGTATTCTTGTGTTCCCTCTCTCACTGTGTCTCTCTCTGTCAAATAAATAAATAAAATCTTAAAAAAAAAAAAAAAAAACCACACACACAAACCCTTCAGTGAATCCTTTTTATGTTAAATTCCGGGAATACAGTTAAAACACCATCCTCAGACCCAGAGATTTTGCAATTCAAAAGAAGATCAACAAAAAAGGGGGGGCGGATTACAAGACAGTGAAATAAAAGACTAGTACTGAAGACTAAAGGAACCCAAAAAAGGTACCTAGTATAACCTGAAAGGCCAGGGAAGACTCCCCAGCAAAGGGAATCCTTTAGGCCCTGAAGATCTTTGTACATTCTGAAAGAGACCCAGGGAAGTCAAGGACCCAGGCTGAAGTTGTTTGTGGACATTGGGTTGATGTGGCAGTCCAATGCCCCAAGAAGCACTATCTATGGTGCCATCATTCTGACCAAGCTAATTTCATTTCCGTGAGACAAGGCTATTATCAGTAGAACAAGACCAATAAGCACTTCATTCTTGCCAGGTGATACTCTCTTTGCAAAGTGATAGGGTGCTGGATCTCATTAAGGTTCGGCATCTTACTCTTATCCTTAAATGACCTCTCTCTGTTCTTGTGCCTAAGACACTGCTGCTGCTGACTGATGAGGATAACCGCTATACTTCTGCTAGGGGCTACACTGACACTGGGGCAACGTAGCTAAAACCATCTCTGATGTTTTCTCCAAGTCCTGCATCTATCTGACCCTTGAACTCTGGGAAGACAGAGTTTTGGGGGTGCCTGTGTGGCTAAGTTGGTTAAGCGTCTGCCTTTGGCTCAGGTCATGATACCAAGGTCCTGGGATCAAACCCTGCATCGGCTCCCTGCTTAGTGTGAAGTCGGCTTCTCACTCTTCCTCTCCCTCTGCCCCTCCTCCCCTGCTCATGTTCTCTCTTGTGCGCTAGCTCTGTCTCAAATAAATAAAATAAAATCTTTTTAAAAATTTCAACTAAAAAAAAAGGACTTCACTAAATTTCCATCTCAGGGATTTACTGATCATAAAGTTCCATCTAAAGACAGGGCACAGAACCCACAGAATTCGTCTGTGTCTACCATGTTGTGTTATATTACAAGTAAAATTAATGAAAGAGAAAGATGATGAAGGTCTGACCTAATGTAGTAGCGAGGATGGAGAAAAGGTAACAGACCTGAGATACATGAGAAAAGAAATCACAGAACTTCATAACTGGTTCAGTATGAGAAGTAAAAGGGAAGGAGGAGTTGAGAATGACCATTTAGGTTTCTGGTTTGGGATCCCGGAAGGAGGTCTTTCAAAATGGTAAGAAATGTAGGACGGAGCACCTGGGTGGCTCAGTGGGTTAAAGCCTCTGCCTTTGGCTCTGGTCATGATCTCAGCATCCTGGGATGGAGCCCTGCATCAGGCTCTCTGCTCAGCAGGGAGCCTGCTTTCCCCTCTCTCTCTGCCGGCCTCTCTGCCTACTTGTGATCTGTCTGTCAAACAAATAAATAAAATCTTTAAAAAAAAAAATTTCTTAAAAAAAAAAAAAAGAAATGTAGGCCATAGGGCCACTTTTCAATGGACTGTAAATAGTTAAGATTCGGACACGTTGAATTTAAGACAGTTGTCTTAAATAAGAATTGATCAGTAAGTTGTTGGATAATGTAGGCTTTAAACTCAGGGAATATATCTGAGCTGGAGGTATAGATTGTTAGGGAGCGGGTGGGTGGTGTTAGGTTCATTATTAAATGAAACGAGACTGAGACGAAGTGAAAGTTATTTAAAGCCTTATCTTATGCCAAGTATTAGAAGTCAGACTGATCGGCCAGGGCCATCTCCGAAGACAGTGACCACCCCCAGCTTACAGGCTCAAGAATCCACTGACTGACCAGTCAGGGCCGCCTCCGAAGAGAGCAACCCCTCCCAGCCTCACAGACTAACTTTTATAGAGCAAAAGCCTGACCACACATAGGTGGCCAATGAGATTGCAACATTGCATAGTCATGTTAGGCCACACGCAGGTGGCCAATTGAATTACAACTTACCCTTTAGTAGCTGTTTGAACTAACCTATTACTCTGGTCAGAACTGGCGTTCAAGTTTGGCACCCAAAAGGCGGGGTTTACATTCTTTGGTGGTTAGGAAGACAATGTGTGTGCTTTTTACTGATTGGATGTCTCCACCTGGCCTGACTCGTCCTTGTATTCTGGGCTCTGTTATTAGGAACTAGCCGACATATTTTACTGGTTTCCCAGACTTGCTTCTAAGTAAGTTTCTCAGCGCGGCCGGCGGGGGGGCAGGGTCAGTTTAAGTTTTACTGTACAAACAACAAAATGGCTTTTAACCAAGATGGAGTCACTCTGGCTAAATAGGCCCTTACAGGTGGCTATGAGTATAAGATGGTAAATGAAGCTATGGAAGATGATAACTCAAGTAGATGAGAAGAGAAGTGAGCCAAGGACAAAATGATGGATAATATATATCTTAAAGACTAAGTAGAATAGTAGAATACTCAAGAGAAATATTCATAAAATATTATAAACCAAAACAGGATATTCTTGTAGAAGCTAAGGGAAAAGAAAGTCTCAAGGTGAGAGGAATCAAACAGTTTGAAAATGTACAGAGAGATCATATAGGTTAAAACTGAGATGTGTCCATTGGATTCATCAACCAAAGAAATTACTGATGTGTCAGGCAAGAGCAACTTTGGTCAAGCGGCAAAATCTAGACTATAATGGGTTAAGGAATGATGGAAAGTAAGGAAGAGGAATCAAAAATAGACAACTCTTTCAATAAGGTTATTTGAGAAGGAAAGGAAACAAAAGAGATAGGATAGTCGCTAGAGGAAGAGATAGGTGGAGGGAAGATTTACCTTTTTGGAAAGACGCTGATGGGAAAGAAAAGGAGTCAGGTCATTGAGGAAACAAGACCCCCTGAGGAGGAGTAGGGAACAAAGTCCAGAGTCCAACTGGAGGGATTAGCTTCGGATTAAAAAAGAGAAGCCTTTCCCCCTGAGATAAGAAGAAAGGCAAACAGCCGTATTTCTTTTCTTTCTTTCTTTCAGAGAAAAGAGAGGTGCTCAGATGTGGGGGTGGGTTGGAGAAGGAGAAGCAGACTCCCCACTGAGTGGGGAGTCCCAAGCAGAGGAGCTTGGAACTTGATCCCAGGATCCTGAGATCATGACCTAAGCAGAAGGGAGATGCTTAACCAACTGAGCCACCCATGCGCAGACGTTATTTCTAAGAGACATTCACCACCCACCCACAATCTCTAGTACAAAACTTCTTGGTGCTGGAGTTCGGAATCAGATGGAGAACAGGCATCTGTAATGTTAAGATGTGACAGCAAGCCTTCTCCAGAGGCCATCCCATTCAAAAGCTTGGATAACCACATCTCATGTGTTCAGCTATATCAATTGTTCAGCGAAAATCAGGTCCTCAGTGCTGCTTTGTAGAGGTATAATTTACATACCCTAAAATTCACCAGCTTTAAGTATACACTTCCTTGATTTTTATTTTTATTTTTTATTTTTAAAGATTCTATTTATTTGACACAGAGAGCAAGAGAGCACAAGCAGGCAGAGCAGTGTTGGGTCCCCCAAAATTGGGTACCCCAATAATGGGTCCGTGATTAAAGGAGCGAGACGGATACAAAGCGAAGGTCAAGCAAAGCTTTATTTCGCGCCAAGCATCAAGAATCAAACTGGCCGGCCAGGGCCGCACCTCTTACAGAGAGAGGGCAACCCCTCCCCGCTTTTCAGACCAACTTTTATAGAGCAAAGGCCCTGTGGTTGGGCCTGGCCACACACAGGTGGCTAATTGAATTACAATTCACCCCACAGTAACCATAGGAATTAGCCCATCACCTTGGTAGCTAGGAGACAGTATGCGCCCCCACTGATTGAATACCTCCACCTGGCCTGACTCACCCTTGTACTTGGACTTTGTTACCTGGGACTGTTTTCCGGGACTTGGTTTTAAGTAAGTTCTCCTGGGTGACGGGGTGGGGGGCGGGGGGGACGCAAAGTCAATTTAAGTTTTACAACAAAATGACAGTTCAACTGGGGTGGGGCTGCTCTGGCTGAATAAGCAGCAGAGGGAGAGGGAGAAACAGGCTCCCCACTGAGCACGGAGCCCCATGTCGGGCTCAATCCCACAACCCTGGGATCATGACCCAAGCTGAAGGCAGCTGCTTAACCAACTGAGCCACCCAGGTGCCCCACTTCCATGATTTTTAGTAAATTTATGAAGTTTATTGAATTATACAGTCATCACCAGAGTCCAGTTTGGAAATCTCTCCATCACCCCGATAAAATCCCTAATGTCCATTTATAATTAATCCCTGGTTCCACTGCAGCCCTAGGAAATAAATAACCTATTTTTAGCTCTATAGATTGATCTTTTCTGGACATTTCATATAAAATAAACCCACACAATATGTGGGGTTTTTGCGGGGGGGGGGCGCTGGCTTCTTTCACTTAGCATAATGGCTCTTAGTTTCATCCATGTCTCAGTAGGTTTATTTCTTTTTATTGCTGAATATACTCCATTCTCACCACACTGCACTTTGTTTATCTACTCACCAGTTGATGGGCATATGTCACTTTTGCTTTTGTTTGTTTGGTTTGGTTTTACTCTTCTTTAATTGAAGGATAGTTGACATGCCCCTTTGCTTTTGCTTCCACCTCTGCCCCTGAATGACAGAGCATACACTGACAATTTCCCCCTGTGCTATCAATATGCCTACTGACAACTTTAGACAGTCTGGCACATCATTTTCTCTAGGGGTGTGAAGCTAGGCTTTGCTAGTTTTTTTGGTGAAGTATAAAGTGATTTCTTGGTGATTCGTGAGGACAAAGACATTATAATTAGACCCAAGCACTAGACCAGTGCATCATAAATATTTCCCACATGCCACAAAAAGTGTGCTCACACACTCCCAAATTGTTGTCGCTACAAAACTACAGTACCACAAAATAATGACAATGACAATGATGACCACCACAATAAACCTCCCAGCAAATAATGAGAATGGTGCTATTTAGGGAGACAACCCAATGAGAAAAATGACGTCAAACTATCAAACACCAAATGAGAATAAAAGTGTGATCCTCATGTAAATATTGTCCATATGCACTGATGCCCATGGACAATCAGCAACCGTCTCAGAACATTCTTGGAGAACTCTATGTACAGCCTAAATGGCATCCTTGAAGGTAAGAACTATCATAAAATGAATAGATGTATCAAGAGGTGATTTAATCTTGTATTGTTTTGTTAAAAAAAAAACTTTCATGGTTTAATATGCAAAAGTAATAAAGCAGTCTTAAAAAGAAACTCAAATAGCCATTACACAGGCCCCCAAACCATCAACCCTCGGCCTATCTGCCTCATCCATAAATTAAATCTGCCCCTCCTCATATTATTCTGTAGCAAATCTCAGGCATCGTATAATTTTATCCATAAATATTTCATCACACAACTCTACGAGAGAATTCTTTTGTTAATAACGTAACCACCAAACCACAATCGCATCTCCAGTACTTTAACCATCATTGGTGCATATAAAATTTCCAGTCATTGTTCCTGTTATTTGAATTTATAACTTCAAGCAATAAGGCCAGATGGCAAAAGAAGCTCTGTCAGATAAGGACCTGAGGAAGAGGGGATCTGTGCATGTCCTCGTGGAACACACATGGTAGTGTTTCTTCTCATTGCCAAGGGATCCTGTCGGGCTGGGGCTTGAGAAACTGAAGGGAATGCAAAAATAAGCCCACAAAACGTATGCCATATGGACGTTACAGGATTACTGTCCCCCTTTGGTTATAAAATGACTAACTATTTTCAGCTAAAACGTGTGGGATCCTTTTCAAAAAATGGAAAATCTTTCACTCGCCAAGCATATTGATTAGAGACATCATCTAGACTGTCTGGGAATAGTTTCTCTGTAGCTGAACAAATCACACCCTTCAATGCACTGTGTAATTTTTGAGGCATCTTGTCACATTTATTTAAATGTTTTGGCTCTGGATTTTTTCCCCTTTAGGCGTGCCTGATGTCCACATTTATAATTTAGCTGTCATCTTTCTCAAAAGGCAGTAGGGGCAATAGAAAAAGCAATTCCAGTTTTTGTCATATACAACTGGTGTGAACATATACAAGTTACTTAACCTCTATGAGCAATAATTATTTTTCATTTGTTGACTAATGAGGATTTGGGAGGATCAAATGAGATAATGGATTTAGCACTGTGCCTGCATGTAGTGGATAATCAAAAAATCCTAGCTATTGTTAATATAAGAGGAATTTTCTAGAGCAAAAATGTATAATTTATCAAAAGTCCCCCCCCCCATAGCTTTTTTCATCAGCATTATTATTTCTTACTGATGCCTCAACAAAACCATAATGCTATTATGCATGGATCAGTTACCTAAGGAATAATGTTCCTTCCATCACTGCCTCAAATGTAAACAAGTACTTAGAGTAATATAACTGTAACAAATAAACACTCTTAAGTCATTCTATTGTAAACCTATTTTTTTAAACCAGATCTATATCCAACCATTTCTATGTATTCTATCTTCTCAGAATAAAATATCAAACTTTTCTGTTTGAAACTAACAGAAAAAAATACTGAAAACAAACAAACAAACAAAGAGCATCATTCTCTCATTTTAGCAACGATACAAAAAACTCCCAAGTCATTAGGCTTTATTCCAACCCTGACCTTGACTTGAGGTAAGAATACAAGGAAAGAAAACTTCCATTTTTGTTCTTCCATGTATAATCTCAGCATGAAATAATTTATAGTAGAATACTAATGAAATAGGATGCTGGTTCAGCAAACAAATATATTTATGCCCAATGTGTGGTTTATTAAAATCTTTATTAAATATTTTAGTCCATTTTCTCTGCCTTTACAAGTTTAAATAGTCTGTGAGTAATGGATTCTCTGATTGATAGCTCAATATATTGCCATATCTTACAGTTAGCAATAAATTTTCATTATGTAGCTCTACCAAAATGAAGAGTGTGATAAATCAGCCCAGCTATGTCCTGACCTTAACACAGTTCCCAATACTATTCTCTAGTGAATTACTTCTCTTTCCCAAAAGGGGACACACCACTATAATTCCAGCTCATTGTGAGCTCTGGTTCATTTTTTGAAGTTTTATTACAATGTGTCATGAGCATTCATGAAATGTGGCATGAGAGGCCCGCTTTAAAAGCACTATTGTGGTCAATCACACAGAGGGATAGCTACATACAAGTCTAAAGCAATGTCACATGTGCCTTGCCAACTGGCTACAGGGTGAGCTGGGGGCAATTTAGCTGGCCATCTTTCCATACAATTGTCATTCATTCAGAAAACTACCAAAGTTGGGATCTCTGTGTAGCTGAGTCAGCTGAGTGTCCGGGTCTTGATTTTGGCTCAAGTCATGATCTCAGTATCCTGAAATCGTGTCCTGTGTTGGGTTCCGCACTCAGCAAGGAGTCTGCTCCAGATTCTCTCTCTCCCTCTGACCCTCCTCCCACTTTCTCTTCCTCTCTGAAAAAACAAACAAACCACCCCCCTCCAAAATATGACAGCCTACTCCATACTCAGTTCTAACTGGGTGCTGGTCTACAAAATCCCTGATCTCAGGGTGAAGGCATAGAAAATAAGAGATTACAAAAAAAAAAAAAAAAAAAAAAAAAAAAAA
>NW_022631049.1:8759739-8769188 GCF_010015895.1 Lontra canadensis | reverse complement strand
ACCTGAGTGTGAAGTCTGCCTAAGATTCTCTCTCCCTTTCCCTGGGCCTCTCCCTGCCTCTTAAAAAAAAAAAAAAAAAAAAAAAAGACTAAACAGGGCCTACAAACTAGTGTAATAGATACTTTTAGGGATGTCTGCTCATCTTACACCAGTATTCTTTCTCTGGAAACTTCCACTCCCCACAGAGGGTTGAATTTGCAGGCAGTTTATACCGCAAGCCACGCTGACTGATTAGAACTGAATACCCAGTTTAGTTGGACAATCAGAGTCTCTGTCCCTGGAATTGGGAATTGGAAAAGATAATTTAAAAAAAATGACTTATCAGCTGTTAATGAACAGCCTCCGAGACATGGAGTTCTAGCCTGGGAGGGAAACGCGGGAGAACAGATGTGGGTTTCCTACATTTTTTAATCAAGGCTTGGAGTTCAAATCTTGCCTCCCACACTCACAACCTATGTGGTCATGCACAAGTTCTATCCCCTCCCTGACACTTCATTTCTTTATCTTTAAACGAGGTTTTTTGTTTTTTGTTTTTAAAGATTTTATTTATTTATTTGACACAGAGAGAGAGAAATCACAAGTAGGCAGAGAAGCAGGCAGAGAGAGAGGGAGAAGAAGACTCCCTGCTGAGCAGAGAGCCCAATGCGGGGCTTGATCCCAAGACCCCGAGATCATGACAGGAGCCAAAGGCAGAGGCTTAACCCACTGAGCCACTCAGGTGCCCCGGTTTTTGTTTTATTTTAACCCTAGTTTTATTAACCCCAGTTTTATTGAGATAGAGCTGACATACAACATTGTATAAATTGAAGATATACAACATGTTGATTTGACCTGTTTAAATATTGTAAAATCATTCCCAACCTAGAATTAGCTAACACCTCCAACCCGTCATATGATTACCATTTTTTTTTTTTTTTGTGGTGAGAACATTTAAGATCTACTTTTAGCAACCTTTGAGTACACAATACACTACTATTAGCTGTAATCACCATGCCGAACATTAGATTCCCCAGAACTTGTTAATCTTATAGCTAGAGGTTTGTACCCTTTGACCAATATATCCCCATGGAAATGATTCTCATTCAGTCTAGACTATTTGCTTAAACTGTACTATGCTGAGGAAGTAGGCCAGAGATTAGTCTGGTGGGTTTTACTGTTAATTATATACAAGTTTATCTTCCCCCCTGCAACTTGTGAACTGGTTGGTAGCAAGAATTTAGTTTCACTCACCTGAATTCATCTGAACCCACCAGACTGTGATCTTTGGCATACGAAATTAACTAACTGTACTGGGAGAGCCATGAAGCTTCTTGGGTGTTTGATCACCCGCCGCTCCCCCCACCCCGGAAAACTGGGTGCTCCAGATTTCACAGAAAAGTCAGGAGAGTTGTGAAGAAATGATTTAATTGAGGGTGATGTTTACAGATTATATTAGTCAGGATCCTGGCAGGAAAGAGTTGGCACACTCAGTGCATAATTTGAGAACTTAATAAGGGGGCTATTCTCAAAGAGCACAGTGTAGGGAAACCACAGGGGTAGTGTAACACCCTGAATGTAATGTGCTGTTGTTATCCCTCCCATGCCCAAGTGGGAAAGGCCAGGGAATGGTTCTGGGGACAAAGAGAACAAAAGAAAGCCAGAGCCTTGGGGCAGAGAAGAAAAGCACGAGAGCTCCTTGGAGATAGGAACGCTAAACAGGATCATGAAGTCAGCCTTGGGTCACCTCATAGGCGGGGAACCTGACCTCACTCTCTCAAGTTCTCCTCCCTGCTAATGTCCTTCTGTTGTCCTCGTTGGCCAAACTCAGCTGGAAGTCCAAGGACAAGAGAGCAGATGGATGCCATCCACACAATTCAGCCTCCTGGGCCATGGAGCAGAGTAGAGGAGGGCATGGTGTGGATCGGGAGAGCAAAGGGGAGATCTGCAGCAACCCGACTGCTCTTTCCACCCACTTTATATCAAGCTCTCATCTCCTCCTAACTAGACATTTGCTATAATCACTAATCAGGTTTGATCATGTGACTCTCCAGCTGTCTCCCTCCTGATCTGGCACTAATTTTCCACCCCTGCACCCACACTTGCATCCTGAACCCCTACACTGAACTACTTCTAGTTTCTTCTCATGCCTCTTTGTATTTGTAGGTACCACATTCTCTGCCAAGAATGTCCTTTGCAGTCCTTGACTACCTGTCAAAATTCCAGTCAGTCTTTGCAAACTAAAATACACTTTTCTCTGTAATTTTCTGGCCTCATCCTAGCAAGGTTAGACACTTTCTTTATTGTCCTCCCAGATCATCCTTCACCTTCCCGTGCTCACATGTGTTGCAGAGGACCATTAACACCCGTTTCTGTCCCTTCCTCTGCAGTGGATCCTGGAGGGCTCCTGTGTCTGGTATACTCCTTTGGGTATCCTTAGCACTTCCTGTAGTGCCTGGTGCAGACTTGGCACTCAGGAAATGTTTGATAAATGAACGGTTTTCTGCTTTCAGTTATGCCTGTCTTCCATTAGACTTCCATTTGCCCACACACCCTCCAGAGTTGTTATTCAAAACACAAACTCATTGTGATCCTCTGATTCCTAGACCTCTCTACTGCTTCCCGGGGAGCACAGAACAATGCTTGCGCTCTCCCACCTGTCTCCATTTGTCTCATCTACCACTCCTCCCTGGATCCGTTCCTATATCCTCTTCTCCATTCCAAGTCCTGTGGAAGTGCCTAGAGCTCCCTAGCAAGCCATACTTTCCCATATTTTGTCACATTTGCATCTGTTCCTCCTTCTGCCTGGAATGCCTTCTCCACTTTCTGACACTCTCCAACTCTTCTCTCCCCACCCCCACCCCAGCTCTCCTCTACCAGTATACTTGGCGAGGTCATATTTTTAAAAGACTTACCTTACACAGCATTTATTCTGGGAAAGTTTCCTTGAAAGAGTTCCTTACAATACAACAGATAGCTGCTTTTTTACCTCTGTGAAATTCCTTACACATTGTGTTGAAATGATTTATGTGTCATTATTGTCTTTCTTATTTCCAGAATCTAACACAAAGCCTGACATATACAGTATGACTAACAATTGTGTCTTGAATGAATATATGACATATGAATAAATCAATCAAACCTGAGTCTGGGGTTCCCTGGAGTTATAGTTGCAGGGAGCAACTATTCTTCCTCTGGCTATTGTCATACAACATGTGAGGTCCTGCTTGTCTGTGGCACATAGGGGTCAGCCTAGTCACATCTGACATGACCAGTGGGGTATAAGTAAAAGTGTCTGACACTAGAGAACAGTGCCCTTAAAAGGAAAGGGGGCATCCTTCATCCCTTTCCCCTATCTGTGGGCTCTCCTGTGAACGTGTGGTCTGCCATTTCAATAACCATCTTGGAGCACAGGTTGCAAACGGTGGAACAATAAAAGGGGTGGGGGAAATGGGGTCTCTGATGATTGTGGCCCTGCCAGGTCAGCCCTACATGACCTATGCAGACTTTTAAATAAGAGGGAAATCAACTTTTGTGCTGTTCAAGCCCTCATTCCTTTAGGACTTCTGCCATTTACAACCAAACAAAATTTAATTAACATATTTTCTAAATCATTTCTGCTGGCTGAGCCAGAGTCGTATGTCATGAAAAAAAATTGGCAGATCACAATTTACTTTTCTGTACCTACAATTCTTGCTTCAGTTTTCTCTTGTGCCTTTTCAAATCAGCTTTTGGGGAGGCATAGTAGGAGCCTAAATTTAGTAAACAAGGACATCACTCTTTCTTTGTAAATAGATGTAGGCTTTATTGAATTTCAGAATTTCGTCTTACTGTGACAGCTGACTTTGAGTTGACAATGTCTATACCTCAGCATCAGAGAAATAGTCAACAGAAATAAGTCTGTACTTTTGAGGAATGTTTTGCTTTGATTTTAGTGGAAGCTGCTGCCTCCATTGTCAGCGACTAATTTCCATTTGCTTATTTGTCTCAGTGATATTTACCAATGCTTTAAATCAGTGCCCATAGCTCTCTCTCCAGCACCTCTTAATCTAGCTCTTAGGACATAAACACCCAATGCTTTGTAGTCCCTTGTTCTTGCTTTTCAGTATTATTTTTTAATTTCTTTTTTTTTTTTTTTTGCTTGATTCACTTCTCAATAGGCAGAGGATGGACAGCAGTTTAGGACAAGAGAATCATTACTCACCCCATCTGGCAAAGTTCAGTTTACTGTGTGAATTGGGATTTTTGTATTAGAAAAGCTGTGGAGATTTTTGATTAGATGGATTTTTCAAGGAGTTTTCCACGAGGAGTCAGCAGCCTGTGGTTATGTTCCGCACTTATTAAAAGATGGAGTTGTAAAATTGATGTGTATGTAATCTCTTTTCAGGTTCCCATGGCAACAGTAGCAGCAAATCCATGAGTAGCTTTTCCATTCTTCCTCTAAGACCTTCAGGCTGTAAGATTGTTTCAGAAAACAAAAACAAAAACAAAAACAAACCTGTTCTTCATTTGTAGTATAATACATACATTTAAACTCATTCTAATGAGACAGTTATGAGGCTAGGAATATCCACAGGATGCGAGTTCAGGAAAGAAGTGATTCTGCTGTTAACAAGCTCCGTGACCTTGGGCAAGTCAATTACCCTCTGCCAGCCTTGATTTTTCTCATCTATAAAATATGAACAAAATTATGTCTACACTACAGGATTGTGAGAGGACTAAATAAAAGGATGTACCTGAACTGTTTAGCACAGTGTGGCTTGATGAATATTTAGCCAGTTGGGATACATACAGTATTAGGTTGTAAGCCCTCAATATACATATAACTGGCTTCACCCTTTTAATACCAGCGGGAACAGTAGAGATGTCTCTTCTATCATTCCTGATATTGAAGATGGGTATTTTCTCAATTTTTTTTCTCACTAAGGATTTATCTATTTTATTTATATCTAAAGCGCATCACTTGAAACATGCTGGTTTTGTTTTTATAATCTGATAAGATGAGCTCTGTCTTTAACCAAAATGTATAGTCTATTTACATTTAATATAAATTCTTGATATGGTTGGGTGTAAATCTATTTTCTGTTTGTCCCCTTTGTTCTTCCTTTATTCCTTCTTTTCTGCCTTATCATGATTTAACAAAATATTATTTATAATAGTATTCTAGGTCCTCTACTGGATTTTGAACCACAACTTTTGTATTCTTATTTGTTTTAGTGGTTGCTCTAGGGTTACGGTATTCACCCTTATTCCATTACCTTCCATCTCATCTTTGTGATATTGGTCTTGTACATTTAACATCTATATTTATTACATTGGTACAATGTCACATGCTTTACGTAGTCAAGGATCTTTTTTTTTTTTTAATTTTATTTTTTATAAACATATATTTTTTTCACCAGGGGTACAGGTCTGTGAATCGCCAGGTTTACACACTTCACTGCACTCACCATAGCACATACCCTCCCCAATATCCATAATAACCCCACACCCCCAAACCCCCCTCCCCCCATCAACCCTCAGTTTGTTTTGTGAGATTAAGAGTCACTTATGGTTTATCTCCCTCCCAATCCCATCTTGTTTCATTTACTCTTCTCCTACCCCCTTAACCCCCCCATGTTGCATCTCCTCTCCCTCATATCAGGGAGATCATATGATAGTTGTCTTTCTCCGATTGACTTATTTCGCTAAGCATGATACCCTCTAGTTCCATCCACGTCGTCGCAAATGGCAAGATTTCATTTCTTTTGATGGCTGCATAGTATTCCATTGTGTATATATACCACATCTTCTTTATCCATTCGTCTGTTGATGGACATCTAGGTTCTTTCCATAGTTTGGCTATTGTAGACATTGCTGCTATAAACATTCAGGTGCACGTGCCCCTTCGGATCACTACATTTGTATCTTTAGGGTAAATACCCAGCAGTGCAATTGCTGGGTCATAGGGTAGTTCTATTTTCAACATTTTGAGGAACCTCCATGCTGTTTTCCAGAGTGGCTGCACCAGCTTGCATTCCCACCAACAGTGTAGGAGGGTTCCCCTTTCTCCGCATCCTCGCTAGCATCTGTCATTTCCTGACTTGTTAATTTTAGCCATTCTGACTGGTGTGAGGTGGTATCTCATCGTGGTTTTGATTTGTATTTTCCTGATGCCGAGTGATATGGAGCACTTTTTCATGTGTCTGTTGGCCATCTGGATGTCTTCTTTGCAGAAATGTCTGTTCATGTCTTCTGCCCATTTCTTGATTGGATTATTTGTTCTTTGGGTGTTGAGTTTGCTAAGTTCTTTATAGATTCTGGACACTAGCCCTTTATCTGATATGTCGTTTGCAAATATCTTCTCCCATTCTGTCAGTTGTCTTTTGGTTTTGTTAACTGTTTCCTTTGCTGTGCAAAAGCTTTTGATCTTGATAAAATCCCAATAGTTCATTTTTGCCCTTGCTTCCCTTGCCTTTGGCGATGTTCCTAGGAAGATGTTGCTGCGGTTGAGGTCGAAGAGGTTGCTGCCTGTGTTCTTCTCAAGGATTTTGATGGATTCCTTTCTCACATTGAGGTCCTTCATCCATTTTGAGTCTATTTTCGTGTGTGGTGTAAGGAAATGATCCAATTTCATTTTTCTGCATGTGGCTGTCCAATTTTCCCAACACCATTTATTGAAGAGGCTGTCTTTTTTCCATTGGACATTCTTTCCTGCTTTGTCGAAGATTAGTTGACCATAGAGTTGAGGGTCTATTTCTGGGCTCTCTATTCTGTTCCATTGATCTATGTGTCTGTTTTTGTGCCAGTACCATGCTGTCTTGATGATGACAGCTTTGTAGTAGAGCTTGAAGTCCGGAATTGTGATGCCACCAACTTTGGCTGTCTTTTTCAATATTCCTTTGGCTATTCGTGGTCTTTTCTGGTTCCATATAAATTTTAGGATTCTTTGTTCCATTTCTCTGAAAAAAATGGATGGTACTTTGATAGGAATTGCATTAAATGTGTAGATTGCTTTCGGTAGCATAGACATTTTCACAATATTTATTCTTCCAATCCAGGAGCATGGAACATTTTTCCATTTCTTTGTGTCTTTCTCAATTTCTTTCATGAGTAGTTTATAGTTTTCTGAGTATAGATTCTTAGTCTCTTTGGTTAGGTTTATTCCTAGGTATCTTATAGTTTTGGGTGCAATTGTAAATGGGATGGACTCCTTAATTTCTCTTTCTTCTGTCTTGTTGTTGGTGTAGACAAATGCAACTGATTTCTGTGCATTGACTTTATATCCTGACACTTTACTGAATTCCTGTACCAGTTCTAGCAGTTTTGGCATGGAGTCTTTTGGCTTTTCCACATATAGTATCATATCATCTGCGAAGAGTGATAGTTTGACTTCTTCTTTGCCAATTTGGATGCCTTTAATTTCTTTTTGTTGTCTGATTGCTGAGGCTAGGACTTCTAGTATTATGTTGAATAGCAGCGGTGATAACGGACATCCCTGCTGTGTTCCTGACCTTCGCGGAAATGCTTTCAGTTTTTCTTCATTGAGAATGATATTTGCGATGGGTTTTTCATAGATGGCTTTGATAATATTGAGGTATGTGCCCTCTATCCCTACACTTTGAAGAGTTTTGATCAGGAAGGGATGCTGTACTTTGTCAAATGCTTTTTCAGCATCTATGGGGAGTATCATATGGTTCTTGTTCTTTCTTTTATTAATGTGTTGTATCACATTGATTGATTTGCGGATGTTGAACCAACCTTGCAGCCCTGGAATAAATCCCACTTGGTCGTGGTGAATAATCCTTTTAATGTACTGTTGAATCCTATTGGCTAGTATTTTGGTGAGAACTTTTGCATCTGTGTTCATCAAGGATATTGGTCTGTAGTTCTCTTTTTTGATGGGATCCTTGTCTGGTTTTGGGATCAAGGTGATGCTGGCCTCATAAAATGAGTTTGGAAGTTTTCCTTCCATTTCTATTTTTTGGAACAGTTTCAGGAGAATAGGAATTAGTTCTTCCTTAAATGTTTGGTAGAATTCCCCCGGGAAGCCGTCGGGCCCTGGGCTTTTGTTTGTTTGGAGATTTTTGATGACTGTTTCAATCTCCTTACTGGTTATGGGTCTGTTCAGGCTTTCTATTTCTTCCTGGTTCAGTTGTGGTAGTTTATATGTCTCTAGGAATGCATCCATTTCTTCCAGATTGTCAAATTTGTTGGCATAGAGTTGCTCATAATATGTTCTTATGATTGTCTGTATTTCTTTGGTGTTCGTTGTGATCTCTCCTCTTTCATTCATGATTTTATTTATTTGGGTCCTTTCTCTTTTCTTTTTGATAAGTCTGGCCAGGGGTTTATCAATCTTATTAATTCTTTCAAAGAACCAGCTCCTAGTTTTGTTGATTTGTTCTATTGTTTTTTGGTTTCTATTTCATTGATTTCTGCTCTGATCTTTATGATTTCTCTTCTCCTGCTGGGTTTAGGGTTTCTTTCTTGTTCTTTCTCCAGCTCCTTTAGGTGTAGGGTTAGGTTGTGTACCTGAGACCTTTCTTGTTTCTTGAGAAAGGCTTGTACCGCTATATATTTTCCTCTCAGGACTGCCTTTGTTGTGTCCCACAGATTTTGAACCGTTGTATTTTCATTATCATTTGTTTCCATGAATTTTTTCAATTCTTCTTTAATTTCCTGGTTGACCCATTCATTCTCTAGAAGGATGCTGTTTAGTCTCCATGTATTTGGGTTCTTTCCAAATTTCCTCTTGTGATTGAGTTCTCGCTTCAGAGCATTGTGGTCTGAAAATATGCAGGGAATGATCCCAATCTTTTGATACTGGTTGAGACCTGATTTAGGACCGAGGATGTGAACTATTCTGGAGAATGTTCCATGGGCACTAGAGAAGAATGTGTATTCTGTTTCTTTGGGATGAAGTGTTCTGAATATATCTGTGATATCCATCTGGTCCAGTGTGTCATTTAAGGCCTTTATTTCCTTGTTGATCTTTTGCTTGGATGATCTGTCCATTTGAGTGAGGGGAGTGTTAAAGTCCCCTACTATTATTGTATTATTGTTGATGTGTTTCTTTGATTTTGTTATTAATTGGTTTATATAGTTGTCTGCTCCCACGTTAGGGGCATAGATATTTACAATTGTTAGATCTTCTTGTTGGACAGATCCTTTGAGTATGATATAGTGTCTTTCCTCATCTCTTATTATAGTCTTTGGCTTAAAATATAATTGATCTGATATAAGGATTGCCATTCCTGCTTTCTTCTGATGTCCATTAGCATGGTAAATTCTTTTCCACCCCCTCACTTTAAATCTGAAGGTGTCTTCGGGTTTAAAATGAGTTTCTTGTAGGCAACATATAGATGGGTTTTGTTTTTTTATCCATTCTGATATCCTGTGTCTTTTGATTGGGGCATTTAGCCCATTAACATTCAGAGTAATTACTGAGAGATATGAATTTAGTGCCATTGTATTGCCTGTAAGGTGACTGT
>NW_022631049.1:8687833-8754739 GCF_010015895.1 Lontra canadensis | reverse complement strand
CTGGTTGACCCATTCATTCTCTAGAAGGATGCTGTTTAGTCTCCATGTATTTGGGTTCTTTCCAAATTTCCTCTTGTGATTGAGTTCTAGCTTCAGAGCATTGTGGTCTGAAAATATGCAGGGAATGATCCCAATCTTTTGATACCAGTTGAGACCTGATTTAGGACCGAGGATGTGATCTATTCTGGAGAATGTTCCATGGGCACTAGAGAAGAATGTGTATTCTGTTGCTTTGGGATGAAATGTTCTGAATATATCTGTGATGTCCATCTGGTCCAGTGTGTCATTTAAGGCCTTTATTTCCTTGTTGATCTTTTGCTTGGATGATCTGTCCATTTGAGTGAGGGGAGTGTTAAAGTCCCCTACTATTATTGTATTATTGTTGATGTGTTTCTTTGATTTTGTTATTAATTGGCTTATATAGTTGTCTGCTCCCACGTTAGGGGCATAGATATTTACAATTGTTAGATCTTCTTGTTGGACAGATCCTTTGAGTATGATATAGTGTCCTTCCTCATCTCTTATTATAGTCTCTGGCTTAAAATCTAATTGATCTGATATAAGGATTGCCACTCCTGCTTTCTTCTGATGTCCATTAGCATGGTAAATTCTTTTCCACCCCCTCACTTTAAATCTGGAGGTGTCTTCGGGTTTAAAATGAGTTTCTTGTAGGCAACATATAGATGGGTTTTGTTTTTTTATCCATTCTGATATCCTGTGTCTTTTGATTGGGGCATTTAGCCCATTAACATTCAGAGTAATTACTGAGAGATATGAATTTAGTGCCATTGTATTGCCTGTAAGGTGACTGTTACTGTATATTGTTTCTGTTCCTTTCTGATCTACTAGTTTTAGGGTCTCTCTTTGCTTAGAGGACCCCTTTCAATATTTCCTGTAGAGCTGGTTTGGTGTTTGCAAATTCTTTCAGTTTTTGTTTGTCCTGGAAGTTTTTAATCTCTCCTTCTATTTTCAATGATAGCCTAGCTGGATATAGTATTCTTGGCTGCATGTTTTTCTCGTTTAGTACTCTGAATATATCATGCCAGCTCTTTCTGGCCTGCCAGGTCTCTGTGGATAAGTCTGCTGCCAATCTAATATTTTTACCATTGTATGTTACAGACTTCTTTTCCCGGGCTGCTTTCAGGATTTTCTCTTTGTCACTAAGACTTGTAAATTTGACTATTAGGTGACGGTGTGTGGACCTATTCTTATTGATTCTGAGGGGGTTTCTCTGAACCTCCTGGATTTTGATGCTTGTTCCCTTTGCCATATTGGGGAAATTCTCACCAATAATTCTCTCCAATATACCTTCTGCTCCCCTCTCTCTTTCTTCTTCTTCTGGAATCCCAATTATTCTAATGTTGTTTCGTCTTATGGTGTCACTTATCTCTCGAATTCTGCCCTCGTGGTCCAGTAGCTGTTTGTCTCTCTTTTGCTCAGCTTCTTTATTCTCTGTCATTTGGTCTTCTATATCGCTAATTCTTTCTTCTGCCTCATTTATCCCAGCAGTGAGAGCCTCTATTTTTGATTGCACCTCATTAATAGCTTTTTTTATTTCAACTTGATTAGATTTTAGTTCTTTTATTTCTCCAGAAAGGGCTTTTATATCTCCTGAGAGGGTTTCTCTAATATCTTCCATGCCTTTTTCGAGCCCAGCTAAAACCTTGAGAATCGTCATTCTGAACTCTAGATCTGACATATTACCAATGTCTGTATTGATTAGGTCCCTAGCCTTTGGTACTGCCTCTTGTTCTTTTTTTTGTGGTGAATTTTTCCGCCTTGTCATTTTGTCCAGATGAGGGTATATGAAGGAACAAGTAAAATACTAAAAGGGTGGCAACAACCCCAGGAAAATATGCTTTAGCCAAATCAGAAGAGATCCCAAATCGTGGGGGGGGGGGGGGGAAGGGGAAAAAAAAAGGAGAAAAAAAAAAAAAAAAAAAAAAAAAAAGAAAAAAGAAACAAATAAAAGAAAAACAATAATGAAAAAATATAAAACGGAAAAAAATATATATATATTAGATAAACTAGTTAAAAAACGTTAAAAAAGAAAAGGGTAAAAGTTAAAAAAATTTTAGGAGAAGAAGAGAAAAAAAAAATTGAAAAAGTAAAAAAATTAAATTAACTGCAAGGCTAAAGAATCATGGGGAGAAAGCCATGAGTTCCGTGCTTTGCTTTCTCCTCCTCTGGAATTCCGCTGCTCTCCTTGGTATTGAAACTGCACTCCTTGGTAGGTGAACTTGGTCCTGGCTGGGTTTCTTGTTGATCTTCTGGGGGAGGGGCCTGTTGTAGTGATTCTCAAGTGTCTTTGCCCCAGGCGGAGTTGCACCGCCCTTACCAGGGGCCGGGCTGAGTAATCCGCTCGGGTTTGCTTTCGGGAGCTTTTGTTCCCTGAGCGCTTTCCGTAGAGTTCCGGAGGACGGGAATGAAGATGGCGGCCTTCCAGTCTCCGGCCCGGAGGAGCCGAGAGTCTGGGGCCCCACTCCTCAGTGCGCCCTCAGAGAACAGCGCCCAATTACTCCCATCACCCTGGCCTCCGGCCGCGCTCCGAGCTGACCGAGCCTTCGAGCGGTTCAAGGTAAACCCGAGCTTAGAGCTCACTCCTCGGCTCTGTCTCTGTAGCCGGCTTCCCTGTTCTAATACCTGTAAGCTCTGTGACACTCAGACACCCCCGATCCTTCTGTGACCCTGCGGGACCTGAGGCCACGCTGACCCCGCATGCGCTTCACCCCGGTTAAGCCTCTGGAGCGATGTCCCTCAGCAGAACAGACTTTTAAAAGTCCTGATTTTGTGCTCCGTTGCTCCGCCGCTTGCCGGGAGCCGGCCCCTCCCCCCGCCGTTTATCTTCCCGTCGCTTTGGATTCACTTCTCCGCCAGTCCTACCTTTCAGAAAGTGGTTGATTTTCTGTTTCTAGAATTGCTGTTCTTCTTCTCTTCGATCTCCCGTTGGATTTGTGGGTGTTTGCAATCTTTAGATAAGCTATCTAGCTGATCTCCCGCTACCTGAAGTAGTCTCAGCCTGCTACTTCTCCGCCATCTTGACTCCTCCCTCTCCATAGTCAAGGATCTTTTAAAGAAGTTAACTAAATGTAGTCTTTATATTTAACCACATATTTACTATCTTTGGTATGTTATATTCCTTCCTGTAAACCTGGTGTCATTTCCATTCACCTTTCATAACTTCTTTGAGCAGGTCTTATGGGTTTGAATCTCCTGGGACCATATTCTCTCAGCTTTCATTTATCTAGATATGTCTTTATTTTGCCCTGATTTGCACATATAATTCTATTTTGATCCGTTTTTCTTTAAGCACTTGAAGGTTATGCTCTTTGGGTTTACGTTGTTTCCTATAAGTCAACTGTCATTCTTAATACTAATGTCCTATGTCCTCTTTTCCTCTGGCTGCTTCTATATGGAGCCTTCAGCCCCTTGATTATGATGTGCTTTGTTTTGGTTTTCTTTGTGTTATCTGCTTGAGGTTCATTTCATTAAGCTGATGACATCTCTGATGGATGTTTTTATTTAAATTTGGAATATTTTTAGCCAATACTTGTTCAAATATTTTTTCTGCTTTCTTCACCCTTTCCTGTCCTTCTGAGGCTTTAAGTACTTTAAGTACTTTTGTGTTGGAATGCTTGTCCCTGGCCCAAAAGTCATTGAGGCTCTATGCATTTCTTTTCTTTCTTTCTTTTTTTTTTCTTTTCTTTCTATGCATTTCTTAAAACTTTATTTTCTCTTTGTGTTTCAGTTTGGATAATTTCTATTGATTTGCCTCTTAGTTTACTGATCCTTTCTTGTTGATGGTCCAATATGTTGTGGGTTTTTTTTTAATTTTTTAAATTTATTTTCAGCGTAACAGTATTCATTGTTTTTGCACCACACCCAGTGCTCCATGCAATACATGCCCTCTCCAATACCCACCACCTGGTTCCCCCAACCTCCCACCCCCGCCCCTTCAAAACCCTCAGATTGTTTTTCAGAGTCCATAGTCTCTCATGGTTCACCTCCCCTTCTAATTTCCCTCAATTCCCTTCTCCTCTCTAACTCCCCTTTTCCTCGATGCTATTTGTTATGCTCCACAAATAAGTGAAACCATATGATAATTGACTCTCTCTGCTTGACTTATTTCACTCAGCATAATCTCTTCCAGTCCCATCCATGTTGCTACAAAAGTTGGGTATTCATCCTTTCTGATGGAGGCATAATACTCCATAGTGTTTATAGACCACGTCTTCCTTATCCATTCATCTGTTGAAGGGCATCTTGGTTCTTTCCACAGTTTGGCGACCGTGGCCATTGCTGCTATAAACATTGGGGTACAGATGGCCCTTCTTTTCGCTACATCTGTATCTTTGGGTTAAATACCCAGTAGTGCAATGGCAGGGTCATAGGGAAGCTCTATTTTTAATTTCTTGAGGAATCTCCACACTGTTCTCCAAAGTGGCTGCACCAACTTGCATTTCCACCAACAGTATAAGAGGGTTCCCCTTTCTCCACATCCCCTCCAACACATGTTGTTTCCAGTCTTGCTAATTTTGGCCATTCTAACTGGTGTAAGGTGGTATCTCAATGTGGTTTTAATTTGAATCTCCCTGATGGCTAGTGATGATGAACACTCATTCATGTGTCTAATAGCCATTTGTATGTCTTCATTGGAGAAGTGTCTGTTCATATCTTCTGCCCATTTTTTTTATATGATTGTCTATTTTGTGTGTGTTGAGTTTGAGGAATTCTTTATAGATCCTGGATATCAACCTTTTGTCTATACTGTCATTTGCAAATATCTTCTCCCATTCCGTGGGTTGCCTCTTTGTTTTGTTGACTATTTCCTTTGCTGTGCAGAAGCAGAAGGAAAATTTCCAGACTCTTTCTATGAAGCCAGCATTATCTTGATCCCCAAACCAGGCAAAGACCCTACCAAAAAGGAGAATTTCAGACTGATATCACTGATGAATATGGATGCTAAGATTCTCAACAAGATCCTAGCAAACAGGATCCAACAGCACATTAAAAAGATTATCCACCATGACCAGGTGTGATTCATTACTGGGCTACAAGGATGGCTCAACATTCGCAAATCAATCAATGTGATAGAACAAATTAATAAGAGAGGAGAGAAGAACCACATGGTCCTCTCAATTGATGCAGAAAAAGCATTTGACAAAATCCAGCATCCATTCCTGATTAAAACGCTTCAAAGTATAGGGATAGAGGGAACATTCCTGAACTTCATAAAATCTATCTATGAAAGACCCATAGCAAATATCATCCTCAATGGGAAAAAGCTTGCAGCCTTCCCGTTGAGATCAGGAACACAAGGATGCCCACTCTCACCACTCTTGTTCAACATAGTATTAAAAGTCCTAGCAACAGCTATCAGACAACAAAGAGAAATAAAAGGTATCCAAATAGACAATGAAGAAGTCAAACTCTCTCTCTTTGCAGATAACATGATTCTTTATATGGAAAACCCAAAAGACTCCACCCCCAAACTACTAGAACTCATACAACAATTCAGCAACGTGGCAGGATACAAAGTCAATGTACAGAAATTAGTGGCTTTCTTATACACTAACAATGAAAATATAGAAAGGGAAATTACAGAATCGATTCCATTACTATAGCACCAAGAACCATAAGATACCTGGGAATAAACCTTTACCAAAGAGGTAAAGGATCTGTACTCAGGGAACTACAGAACACTCATGAAAGAAATTGAAGAAGACACAAAAAGATGGAAGACCATTCCATGCTCTTGGATCGGAAGAATAAACATTGTTAAAATGTCTATACTGCCTAGAGCAATCTATACTTTTAATGCCATTCCGATCAAAATTCCACCAGTATTTTTCAAAGAGCTGGAGCAAATAATCCAAAAATTTGTATGGAATCAGAAGAGACCCCGAATCGCTAAGGAAATGCTGAAAAACAAAAATAAAACTGGGGGCATCATGTTACCTGATTTCAAGCTTTACTACAAAGCTGTGATCACCAAGACAGCATGGTACTGGCATAAAAACAGACACATAGACCAGTGGAACAGAGTAGAGAGCCCAGATATGGACCCTCAACTCTATGGTCAAATAATCTTCGACAAAACAGGAAAAAATATGCAGTGGAAAAAAGACAGTCTCTTCAATAAATGGTGCTGGGAAAACTGGACAGCTATATGTAGAAGAATGAAACTTGACCATTCTCTTACACCATATACAAAAATAAACTCAAAATGGATAAAAGACCTCAACGTGAGACAGGAATCCATTAGAATCCTAGAGGAGAATATAGGCGGTAACCTCTTAGATGTCAGCCACAGCAACTTCTTTCAAGATAGGTCTCCAAAGGCAAAGGAAACAAAAGCGAAAATGAACTTTTGGGAAGGTCCAATATGTTTTAATCTCATCAAATGTATGTCTCTCATCAGCTTTAGAAAGATATAATTAACATACAATCAGATTTACCAGTTTTAAAGTGTATAGTTCTTTGAGTTGTGACAAATTTATACAGACATATGGTTATTATCACAATGAGGATACAGAACCTTTTTGTCCCCCCCAATATGTTCTCGCTTGCCTCTTTGCAGTCACTTTCCTCCTACCACCCCCCAGGTCCTGGTAACCACTGACTTGTTTATGTTTCTATAGTTTTGTCTTTAAAAAAAATAACAACATATAAATGGAAGTAAGCAGAAAAGAGCTTTTTGTGCTTAACTTCTTCAACTGAGCATAATGCTTTTGGGATTCATCTATGTTGTGCCACGTGCCAGTAGTTACAGCTGAGTAATACTGTGTGTGAATGAACATGCCACGGTTTTCTGTTCGCCAGTTTCCAGTTTGGTCCCTATTATTTCTTCATGGTTAGAGAGTAGATGTCACTGTCAGTTTTGTTCTATTGGTTTTTTAAAATTCGAGCCATACTATTAGGTATAGAGTAGTATTTCATTGTGATTTTAACCTGAATTTCTCTGATGATAAATGATGCTGAACTTCTCATATGCTTATTTGTCATTCTCATAGTATCTGAAGAGCATGTTCAGATCTTTGCCTATTGTTCAAATTAAAAAAAAAAATTCTTGAGTTGTAAGATTTGTTTATTTATTTATTCCAAGTAGAAGACCTTTTACCAGATATTTGTTTAACAAATACTTTCCCCCAGCCTTTGGCATGATTTTCTAATTTCTGGCGAGTAATTGTCAAAGAGAAAACTATTTAAAATTTGATAAAGTTTAATATATGATTTTTTTCTTTTTATGATTCATACTTTTATGTCACAAAAACTCTGTCTAAATCAAAGTTAAAAATTTTTCCTTGATGTTTCCTTCTATATATTTTATAGATTTAGATATTATGTTTATATCTATGATTTATTTCCAGTTAATTTTTACAAATTGTGAAGTAAGCCTCAGGTTTATTTTTCCAATAGGGATATCAATTACACCAGTCAGTTATGAAGACTATCCTTGCCCTATTGAATTGTTTTGGCCCCTTGTTAAAAGCCAGAATGTCTCATTTTCCCTTTCACTCTCTCATATCTTCCTGCTTCTCTTTCTCTCAACACTCACTTCTCCCTAGACATCCATCCATCCCTTCATCCATTGCTCTACCTGACTATCTCCTCTCTTGGTCCAGGAAACTTTAAGTCTTCATACCCAATATTCAGCTCTCATAGGCAGAAAACCCTTACCTTTGCTGTATTTCTATAATCAATAGAGGGAATATAACTTGCAATATCTAATTTTTATCATGTGCTTTAAAAAGTCCAGAGAAGGGACACCCTGCGTGGCTCAGTCATTTAAGTGTGTGCCTTTAGCTTAGGTCATGATCTCAGGGTCCTGGGATTGAGCCCTGCACTGGGCTCCTTGCTCAGTAGGGAGCCTGCTTCTCCCTCTACCTGTCTGCTCCATCCTCTGCTCTCTCTCTCTCTAACAAATAAAGGAATAAAATCTTAAAAAAAGAAAAAGTCCAGAGAATTTTACTGGATTGTTGCTTAAGTCCCAAAGCAACAGTTTCCCCAATAAAATTCACCAAGCTACTTGTTTGTCTTTTCTAAAAGACTTATTTATTTTAGAGAGGTGGGGAGAGAAAAAAAGAGTGTGGGTGAGTGCAGGTCGGGGGGTGGGTGGGGAAAGCCAGAGGGAGGGGAGAGAGAGAATTTCAAGTAGACTCTTCACTGAGTGTGGTGCCTGTTGCGCGGGCAGGGGGCTCTCTCTCACGACCCTGAGATCATGACCTGGGCTGAAATCAAGAGTCAGATGCTTAAAGGACTGAGCCACCCACGTGCCCCATCAAGTGACTTTTTTTAATGAGAACATCAGGCTGTGACTTAAAAGGCAAATAGAAAGAAGTCAGGGCTATCTTTTATTTAGTACAAAATAATGCCAGTTGAATTTAGAGTTATGGTGTAATCCAGGGTAGGAAAGTCCATACAAAACCCGTGTAGTTTTTGAAAAAGTACTCCTTCTGAAACAGTTTGAAAAATTGCTGTGAAAATCTTTTTGACAATTTGAAGAGCCATGATTAGAGAAAAACCACTGCTGTATTTCACTAGCTTTCAGTTTCTTTATGGTGCTTCACCGCCCTTAATTACAGTATTAGACAGTATCAACTCTAAATATCAAAAAGGGGAGGACGAAAGAAGCCATCTGGAGTTTGTTTCTGTTAGAAGCAAAATTTCTAGTTGTGCTTTTGCTAAATCTTTATTGCTCATTCAAAAGTTTTCTTTTTGTAAGATAATTGTAGTATAATATTGTATATAACCTTTTATTTCCAGAGGCCCTTCCAGTTTTAAAAACACTTCCGTACCCATCATCTCATTTTATCCTCACTCATTCATTAATTTGACAAATATTTATTGAGTGTCCATACTGTGTTGGGCACCAAGGGTACAGTGATGAGATGGTTTCAGATTTTATCTATTTGCTGATGCTGCCAAAATTTCTATCTCCAGTTTTTATAGTTTCCCTCGAACTTCTGAGTTAGTATGTCTAACTGATCCAGCATTTCCACTTGGGTTTCTAATATGTATTTCAGAGTTAACTAACATGTCAAATCAAACTCACCCCTGCCTCCACGCTTCTCATATTAATCCTCTCCTCCCCTAAGCTTTCTAGCTCTCTATCTCCATTTCAGTTGTTTAGGTCAAAACCTTGGGAGACATTTTTTTCTTCTTTTTCTTTAATTAAGCTCTATGCCCCATGTGGGGCTTGAACTCACAACCCCTAGATCAAGGCTTGTATGCTTTACTGACTTAGCCAGCGAGGCACCCCCAAAACCTGGGAGTCGTTCTTGATTCTTCTTTCTCCCTACTCCCCTGCTTGCCTCATCTGTCAGGAAATCTGGTAGCCTCTCCCTCTAAAATATATCTGGAATTGAAGCCATTCCCACTACCACCATTGCTGCCACCCATTCAAAACGCCTTGTTTCTTATCCAGATCACTGGTATACATAACTTCCACAGTCACATTGCTTCCATTAAGACCTTCTTCAAGGGGTGCCTGTGTGGCTTTGTCCTTCAAGCATCCAACTCTTGATTTCACCTGGGGTCAGGATCTCAGGGTCATGGGATCAAGCCCTGCATGGAGCCCCACTCTGAGCCTGAGTGGAGCCCCACCTCTGGCTCCACCCTCAGCAAGGGGTCTGCTTGAGATTCTCTCCCTTTACCCCTACCCCCATTCTCTCTCTCTCAAATAAATAAATAAATCTTTAAAAAAAAAAAAAGAAAAAGAAAGGACCTTCAATCTCCTCTCCACACAGCTGTCATAGTAAGCCAAAGAATACAGAAGTTTTTCTATTAACCCCAAACCAGCCCATCTTCCCATCTCATTCATAATAAAATCAAAAGTCCTTAGCATAAATCACATATGCTTCCAGGAGCTGGGCTCCCCTGCCGTGTCCTGCCATCGGGCTCTCACTCCCTCGTCTCCAGCCACACTGTCCTTGCTGTTTTTGGGAAAACCATTCAAGGCCCTGTCCATTAGTGCGGCTACTTCCCAGATACATGGGCTCTGGGTATCTGCACATATTACTCCCTCCTTTTCTCCAGGTCTCTGTGAAAATGTCATCTCCTCAGGCCTTCCCTGACCACCCTGTATAAATGATACCTCTATCATGGTCTACCTCATTCCTTTAAAAATGTTATCCTTCTGCAGAATGCCTATCACCCCTGGACATATTGTCAATTACTTGCTCATTTGTTCAAGACCTGACTTCTCTGTTAGAAAACAAGGTGGTAATCTCCTGATTTTACTGATGCATCCCCAGTGCACTGAGCAGCATCTGGGACCCAGAAGCCGCTATACAGTATTTGTTGGATGAATCAACAAATAAACATGGATAAAATGCCCTTACCTTCATAGTCTTTATACTTTAATTGGAGGAGACAGGTAACAAATAAATGTAAAAGTAGAGTTTGAGGACAGACTTGGAACTGGGTGATGTGACATGTGTGTGGTGGGAGGGAGGGAGATATTGCAGATAGGATATCTCTCAGAGGAAGTGACATTTAAACCAGGACCCGAATAACAGTAAGAAGTCAGCCTTGAAGCGGACTTATTATTTTTTCACTTTATGAATCCAGAAACCAAGGTTAAGAGAAACGGTGTGCCTTTTTGCCTCAGTGGAATAGAAGTGAGTTTATAATCCTAAACTCTGACCACAATTTGTTGTCTTTTCTGTTAAATTTCAAAGCCTTTCACAACCAAAATGACTAAAGTGTAACACTAATGAGAAACAACTAGAACATGCGACCCATCTCTCTGCTGGCTTTAGGGTGAGAATCACCACCCAGGCTAGGCAGATTGGCAGCTGGCCACATGCAGACAGTTGGAAAACATATTTCTTTTTTTCTGTTTCATTTGGTATTCAACCTTTGCGTTGAAGATTATTGAGCATGTAGCTCAGCCCTAAAAGAAAAAGAAAGTCCCTAATTGTTCTCACTCAGACAGCCACTTCTTGAAAGTCGTTGCTCTCCTTTCTGTAAACCAGTCCCCCAGGAGTGATCTCCTTTGGCTGCATAGTACTGAGCTTGTCTTCATGTCTCTGGAATGCTCCAGGATTTCTTTTTCAAATGGTCGTGTTGTGCTGGTTATTTTCAGGTCCTCAGAGCACTCTCAGGCTTTTTCTCAAACACAGAGACACAGTGAAAGGCCAAATCCTCCTGGTTTCAGGCCCGCTTCCTGTAGCAGATGGTAATCCTGTGTCTGAGACACTGAGGCTCCCTTTTGCTTTGCTAATAGCCCGTGAGCCTTTGGGAAAGCTTGATTGATAACATCTTTGGAAAAAAGTAAAAGAAAAACCTACTGAGATGTCCTGTTCTGGTAATGGCTTGAGGCCTAGCTTGGAATGTACATAACAGCAAAAACGTTGAAGAGCAGAAGCAAAAATTCAGACACTTGCTGACCCCTGTACTTCGTAGTTCACCACCTCACTATCTCATGTTTTCTTTTTCTAGCGTTCACTTTTATGTACATGACTTGACTGATTTCTAGGCTTGTTTCCAATGATGTAATGGAGAAAAGTTGTTGAGAGAGAATAAAGCAAAGAATGCACAATTTCTAGAGTGAGAAATTAGTTTCAGAATGAACATAGGGAAAAGGCATTCTTTCCTTTCCCTTTTTTATTCTGTATTTTGGGTGGGGCAAGGTGCAAAGAGTAAGAAAGATTGTTGGTTGATGCTGGTAAGATTAGCTTACGGTATTATTCAAGAAGAAGAGTGATTAATAGGGGATCTGCCTGCGGAAAAGAGATGAACAGGTTAGAACCAGAGGAAGAAGAAATGGTTAAGGAGAAAGTCCATCTGAGAGCATCCATATGCAGAAAAGCAAGAGGGGAATGGTGAGCAGACCACTCAGCATCTCGGGGTCTCTGATGCTGGTGAGAAAGAAGAATGAACCCTGGAGCTGCACCCACGCAGATGCGACCTGTGGAAATGTAGGGGGTGGGGGTGAGGGGAGGGGCCACTGGCTGAAACATCAGAGCAAGTACGTGAAACTCAAATGGGCTTTTCTGATGGGGGTAGGAAGCTGCAGGTGGGCCTTTCCGCATGCTGGCGATGATGACACTCTCTGTGCTTGATGGGGATAATTTAGTGAAAGCCCATGATTGCTACATGCAATTAGAACTTGGAGTAAAACAGGATTGCTGTTACTATGTTTGCATATGTAGGATTATATTATAATTAAATGGAATAGTAATAAGAGGTGTGAGTAAATTATCTTCCTGGCTTGTGTGTAAAGATAGAAATAAGCAGATGACCTGGAGTGGGGCATGGGGGATGCCCTGTCTGTGGGCTATTTCTGCCAGGAAATCCTGGCACCTGGCTGGGAAGCTGAAACTATGAGGGAGTTGGCCTCAGGTAAGAAAATGACCAGGATCCTGGCTTTGATTCAGCAAAGGACCAAGTGTTTACAGGGTAGGGAGAAGCATGAGCTCCTATGACTGGGCTGAGAGAGTTTTTAGAAGATTATCCTGTCTGTGTCAGACTGTGTCTTGTTTAAAGCAGCTTTCCCCGTGAGTGGTCTGCTCCAGTTGGCATACAGATTTGATCAGGGGAACACTTCTTACCCACATCCCTGCCAGCTATTGATGATCTAAAACTGGTCTTTCTTTTCTTGCTATCTCTTTTTCTTTTGCTTAAAACTAAAGCATTATTGGTTGACTGTTCTTCATTAAATGTTAACTATTTATTATTAACCTACGTGATTTGGGTCTCAGGCTGTGAGAAAGAGAATTCGACACCTTGAATAGATTGGTTTATAATTAACAATTGGTGCATGATGCTAGATCCCAGATAAGGGACAAGGAGGAAGAACATGGTCTAGGGAGCTGGCATGTTGATTTAGAGGTACCAACAGAACATCCAGCTTGCAGTGTCCTGGAGACGGTTGTATGTATAATTCTAGAGCTCAAGACAGGGATGGACTAGGGCTAGGAGTCATCAGATCTGTGGGTGTTGAAATCAAGCCATAAATGAATGAATGAAATAACAACCTAGGATAAATGGAGAGCGTGAGGAGCTGGTCAAGGACAGGTCATTGTGGAATACCAGTTTTAAAGGTGAGTAGAGGCAAACAATCTCACAAAGAGAAGAAACCAGAGATGTAATCGGAAAAGCAGGAGAGGCTGGCATCAGGACAGCTAAGAGAAGTTTCGAGATGAAGAGAGAGTATGACGGTGTCTGTGCAACAAAGATGTCAGACTGAAAATTCAAGTGCATGAGATTTCAAAGTGATAAATAGGAGTACAGGGCCAAGTCCAATAGGTGTGTAAGTCATCTTTTAAAATGACTCAACCTGGTATCTTTCCAACAAAATGAAATTGGGCTGGTCTGTGTATTTACTTTTCACCCCCCATCTCCTGGGACTGGATATTTAACTAACTTCTGCTTTCTGGCTACTAATTATAGTTCCTGGTATTTTTCTGTTTGGATCCCTAGTTATGGAGCTCAGCTTCCCTTGGGAGTACCAGTGACACCCTTTCAATGTCGTCTAGAAACGACCTCTCTGGGCCGTTCAGGTAGAAAATGGGTCCTTCAACTAACAGAGTCGGGCAGCATGTTTATTGGGCCTGGAGGAGCCAGTCAGGACTGACTAACAGTGTGGCAAGAGCAGGTACCCAAGAGAGAACAGTCTCATAGTCTTCATCTCCTGAAAGGCAGAGGGACACGTGGGGCAGGAAGGCACAAATGTGCCCAATGTGTGGCTACCATAGGTGGCTGGCCTGGTCAGGGAAGCTCACCAATCTTTGTCCTTCTCCTAGAGTGGGTTTGGAGTGGAAAGTCAATTCCGAGGAGCAGAGTCAAAACCAGGAGATGGAACATGGCTATGAAATAACTAACATATTAAGAATTACCTCAGAATTTATATATCCGCACGACATTCCCAGCTCTAGGCATCTCTCCCCCCCCCACCCCGTTCTAAGGGGGATGCTTGTTCCACGGATGCTCTTATTACTTGGGAAGCCTTTGCGACTCTTCATCTCCCTTAAAGATCCCCTTCATCTCCTTCCATATTAGTTTTCTATTGCTACAAAGCAACCTGCCACAAACTTACTGGCTTAAAAGCAACACCCATTTATTACCTCACCATTTTGTAGGTTGGAAGTCCCTGTGAGGTTTGGCCGGGTTCTTATCTGGAGGCTTGGAGGAAAGGATCAGCTCTGGAGCTCATTCAGGCTATTTAAGAATCCAGTTCAGTGAGGCACCTGGGTGGCTCAGTGGGTTGGGCCTCTGCCTTGGGTCATGATCTTAGGGTCCTGGGATCGATCCCCACATCGGGCTCTCTGCTCAGCGGGGAGCCTGCTCCCCCTCCCCCTCTGTCTGCCTCTCTGCCTGCTTGTGATCTCTGTCAAATAAGTAAACAAAATCTTAAAAAAAAAAAAAAGAATCCAGTTCAATGTTGGCTGCCACCTGGGGACCATAGGCATGTCTTAGAGTCTGCGCTTGTTTTTCGTCTTGTGGTTCCTCCAACTTCGTGAGCAGTAGTATGTCCAGTCCTTCTTAAGTGGGGGTCTCTCTGACTGCTTCTGTCACCAGCCAGAGAAAATTCTCTGCTTTTCAAGGGATCATGAAATTAGACCTAGCTCACCTAAGTGATATCTACTTTAAGGTCAAACCTTAATTATATCCTCAGAATTCCTTCTGCTGTGCAATGTGGCATGATCACAGGAGTGATGTCCCATCATAGCCATAGAAAAGGGAATTGTACAAAAATGAGTCTTTAGGGCTCATTCTTAGAATTCTGCCGATGACACTTTCACAGCCTCTGTCTTTTAAATGCCACTAGGAGTGCCAGATTTTTAAGAGTGAATCAGCTCTTTTGAATACAACCAAAAGTCATTTCTTGAATAAGATGGGGAATCAATTTTTCATTAAAAACTGGATCTGAATACAAAGAAATATGAGTGTTTTGTTAGCATGACCCATAAACAAGATCTGAAAGTAATTTCAGCATGGACGTTTTCTCATTTCATGTTTGATTAGGCTACTAAAAAGAGAATGCTTTTTATGGAAACTGATGTGTTGAAGAAAATTAAAAAAAAAAAAAAAAAGAAAGAAAGAAAGAATCATTTGAATGGAAGCAGAGTGCAGAAGTATGTGAAGCCCAAAATTCCCTTTCCCAGTTTTAGATAAACTGGTCTCCTGGGTCCAACATTTATTCACTAGCAATGGAATTTGGGTCTTAATTTCCCTTTCCCTCCCACCTGCAAGTGACACTGGGCCAGAGGAGTAAAATTCTTGTCCAGCTCAGCAGTTCTAAAGGGGAGCCAAGCCTCCTGGGCACAATTTGCAGAGATAGCAAGAGGCAGGCTTTTGCATTTCTGTGGTGTTTAGACAGACTGTGCATCTAATACTGGTGGGTGGTCTAAATGATCTGTAGACAATTTAACTCCTCGGGGTCTCAGGACCTAGAATATGCCTAATGTTTTGAAATCAACACAGTTCTGGATGGTTTTCTGGAGACAAAACATTTAGGATCAAAAGTTATTTTATTAAAACACGGAGAAGCGGCTGAAGCTAACGTCCCAGAGGGAACTATTTTACCTCAGACTTCCTTTATCTGCCTTTCTTTAACCAAAAAATTAAACAAACAAACAAAGCAAATGCCTAGTCAATTTAACTAGTACGTAAGAAATGATGCTGTTGAGTTTTGTGTTGTGAGAGAGAGGGAGAGTGGTCGGGGAGGAAGAAGGGTGGCTTCCATTGACCAGACCTATGGGATAAAGTATAAGGACAAATTAAGAAAACAACCCTGTACTTCAGTCTCAGTGTTACATATATCTGTCAAATTCTATGATAAAAAGGAAGAAGCAGGATATATCTGTCAGAGATGAAAACCATCTCAGAGAATGAGGTGATACAATGCCCATATTAATTTTTAAATTTGTAACTAGGACTTGTAAGACATGTGTTAGGTAGCAGAAAAGAAGAAATAATGCCTGATTAAGAAGATAAATGCTCCTTCCTGAGACTAGCTAGGTATAATAATGGGAATACTCTTTAAAATTGTATATACATATACACACATATATATTCATTTTTCAGATTGTTCCTTATTTGTGTCTGACTGAATTCGGTCACTACCATCAGGTACCTTATGTAACCTGACATTTTCTATTGTGTTTTCATTGATGTGCTGGCCCTAAAGTATTTTGTCCAAATATTTATGGGAACAAATTGATTAAATTAAATAATGAAATTAATAAACTATTAAATTTACTAAACTCTTCCTTTTCCCACCGCTTTCCTTTCTTTTCTTTTCCTGGCCCAGGATAAAAATGTCTAGATTTAATGTATCAACCTCTCAGAAACAGAACTTGAAGCAACTCAGTAGTGCAGAATTTTATCTTGGGTGTCTTTGAAACATGAACGTTAGAACTTAGTTTACCATCTACTTAAAAATTAGTTTCAGAGTCTTTTGTGACCTGAAGATTTAGCTATCAACAACCAGAAGTGAGGAGAGAAGATAGGATAATGTCAAGATTGAGAATAGGGGCTTCCAAGTCCAACAGACCTATTTGCAAATTCTGGTCCTTCCTCTTCATATCCATGTGTCCTTGAGCAAATTACTTAACCATTTGAGCCTTTTTCCTCACCCATAAATTGGGTATACTGATAAGACCTCAAATATTATCTATTAATATTATTTTCCCTAGTCTGAGGACTTCAAGTGCAATTATTTTAAGGTTAGGTTTTTAAAACTTGTGATTTGCCAAAAGAAAAAAAAAATCCTGTAAGAACTGGGTAATTGGGATCTAGTAGATGAAGCCTCTTCTCTTTAACCTCAACCCTGAACTTGAACCTTTGCTTCAAGGGTCTAGAAAGAATTTCATCCTTTGTTGCTCTGAAAATTCCTTTTACCCACTCCCTCTTTTTACTTTAACCACCCATCAATTTGTCAACATAACACTGACCGTCTTCTCTATTTGTCTTGGCTGATTGATTTTCCCAAGATACCATTAGAGGCATTAGACTTCACCTGTCCTCACTGGGTTATTTGGTTTGTAATGGCCTGGAATGCTCTTACACTTACCCTTTTGGAAGAAGTTAAGTTAGAACCTGGGCCTTGCCCATAAATGAACCTGTTAGTTATCATTGTCTTGCCTTGATATACAACCCTAGCAAATAGGAAATGACAAAATGGCACTAAATTAGTCTCAATCCAAAAAGCTGAAAGAAAAAAAGGACAACATTTTGTGTCTTCACAGGTAAAAGATGTGTAGATTATTATGTAGAATACTGGGAAACCAGAACATAGGTGTTCTGGTGGCATGTGCCTTTTTTACATAAAAATGTATTCTTGCATATCCTAGAACACAGATTGGAAAACCCTGATCCATGGGCCAAAGTGGCCCTCTGCTTGTTTTGTAAAAGCAAATGTTAATTGAACACAGTCTGACTGGTTCATTTACATACTACCTATGATAGCTTTTGTCCTACAACAGCTAAGTTTAGTAGCTAAAACAGTGACCATGTTAGTGGCTCAGTCCGTTGAGATCCAATCCTTGATTTCAGCTCAGGTCATGATCTCTCAGGGTTGTGAGATCTGGTGGGGGTCACAGACTCTGTACTCAGCGTGGAGTCTGCCTGTCCCTCTCCCTCTGCTCCTTCCCCAGCTCATGTACTTGCTCTCTCATTTAAAAAAAAAATAAATAAAAATAAAATAAAATAAAATAAAATCCCAGAGACCATACAGTCCACAAAGATAAAGATATTTGCTCTCTGGCCTCTTACAGAAGAAGTGTGCCAACTCATATGTTTAAAGTAAGGTGAAACTTCTGCAAAGTCTCTGTTGGTTGGCCGGGTGTGTTTTGCCCATCTGGTAAGGATATAGCAGCTATAATTCAGTTTCCTGGGACAGTCCTGTCCAGTGTTATTCTCTATCACCCTCAAATGTATATGTGAGGAAATTTATACTGTTGTGATAGTGGATTTTGTTCATTAGTTTTAAAACTATAGCCCCAGAGTGCCTGGGTGGCTCAGTGAGTTAAAGCCTCTGCTTTCAGCTCAGGTCATGATCCCAGGGCCCTGGGATCAAGCCCCACATCGGGCTCTCTGCTTAGCGTGCCCTCTCTCTCTGCCTGCCTCTCTCTCTCTGCCTGCCTCTCTGCCTACTTGTGATCTGTCTGTCAAATAAATAAATAAAATCTTTTACAAAAATAAAAATAAATAAAAACTATAGCCCACATGGGTACGGATGCCAGTGTTCTCTAGGAACACAGGAAAACAGACGTTGGCAGAAGCTACCATAAATACCATGTTGAATCAATGTGATCGTCGTCAGTCCTGAGGCTTTCTAGGTATTTTGAAAATGTCTGCATATTGCAATCTAGATCTTCCTGTTACAACATAGATGAGGATTTTCATTTTCTTTCTTTTTTTAAAAATTTTTTTTAATTTTATTTTTTATAAACATATATTTTTATCCCCAGGGGTACAGGTCTGTGAATCGCCAGGTTTACACACTTCACAGCACTCACCATAGCACATACCCTCCCCAATGTCCATAACCCCACCCGCCCCTCCCAACCCCCCTCCCCCCATCAACCCTCAGTTTGTTTTGTGAGATTAAGAGTCCCTTATGGTTTCTCTCCCTCCCAATCCCATCTTGTTTCATTTACTCTTCTCCTACCCCCTTAACCCCCCATGTTGCATCTCCTCTCCCTCATATCAGGGAGATCATATGATAGTTGTCTTACTCCGATTGACTTATTTCGCTAAGCATAATACCCTCTAGTTCCATCCACGTCGTCGCAAATGGCAAGATTTCATTTCTTTTGATGGCTGCATAGTATTCCATTGTGTATATATACCAAATCTTCTTTATCCATTCGTCTGTTGATGGACATCTAAGTTCTTTCCATAGTTTGGCTATTGTAGACGTTGCTGCTATAAACATTCGGGTGCACGTGCCCCTTTGGATCACTACGTTTGTATCTTTAGGGTAAATACCCAGCAGTGCAATTGCTGGGTCATAGGGTAGTTCTATTTTCAACATTTTGAGGAACCTCCATGCTGTTTTTCCAGAGTGGTTGCACCAGCTTACATTCCCACCAACAGTGTAGGAGGGTTACCCTTTCTCCACATCCTCGCCAGCATCTGTCATTTCCTAACTTGTTAATTTTGGCCATTCTGACTGGTGTGAGGTGGTATCTCATCGTGGTTTTGATTTGTATTTCCCTGATGCCGAGTGATATGGAGCACTTTCTCATGTGTCTGTTGGCCGTCTGGATGTCTTCTTTGCAGAAATGTCTGTTCATGTCTTCTGCCCATTTCTTGATTGGATTATTTGTTCTTTGGGTGTTGAGTTTGCTAAGTTCTTTATAGATTCTGGACACTAGCCCTTTATCTGATATGTCGTTTGCAAATATCTTCTCCCATTCTGTCAGTTGTCTTTTGGTTTTGTTAACTGTTTCCTTTGCTATGCAAAAGCTTTTGATCTTGATAAAATCCCAATAGTTCATTTTTGCCCTTGCTTCCCTTGCCTTTGGTGATGTTCCTAGGAAGATGTTGCTGCGGTTGAGGTCGAAGAGGTTGCTGCCTGTGTTCTTCTCAAGGATTTTGATGGATTCCTTTCTCACATTGAGGTCCTTCATCCATTTTGAGTCTATTTTCGTGTGTGGTGTAAGGAAATGATCCAATTTCATTTTTCTGCATGTGGCTGTCCAATTTTCTCAACACCATTTGTTGAAGAGGCTGTCTTTTTTCCATTGGACATTCTTTCCTGCTTTGTCGAAGATTAGTTGACCATAGAGTTGAGGGTCTATTTCTGGGCTCTCTATTCTGTTCCATTGATCTATGTGTCTGTTTTTGTGCCAGTACCATGCTGTCTTGATGATGACAGCTTTGTAATAGAGCTTGAAGTCCGGAATTGTGATGCCACCAACTTTGGCTTCCTTTTTCAATATTCCTTTGGCTATTCGCGGTCTTTTCTGGTTCCATATAAATTTTAGCATAATTTGTTCCATTTCTTTGAAAAAAAAGGATGGTACGTTGATAGGAATTGCATTAAATGTGTAGATTGCTTTCGGTAGCATAGACATTTTCACAATATTTATTCTTCCAATCCAGGAGCATGGAACATTTTTCCATTTCTTTGTGTCTTCCTCAATTTCTTTCATGAGTACTTTATAGTTTTCTGTGTATAGATTCTTAGTCTCTTTGGTTAGGTTTATTCCTAGGTATCTTATAGTTTTGGGTGCAATTGTAAATGGGATGGACTCCTTAATTTCTCTTTCTTCTGTCTTGTTGTTGGTGTAGACAAATGCAACTGATTTCTGTGCATTGATTTTATATCCTGACACTTTACTGAATTCCTATACCAATTCTAGCAGTTTTGGAGTGGAGTCTTTTGGGTTTTCCACATATAGTATCATATCATCTGCGAAGAGTGATAGTTTGACTTCTTCTTTGCCAATTTGGATGCCTTTAATTTCCTTTTGTTGTCTGATTGCTAAGGCTAGGACTTCTAGTATTATGTTGAATAGCAGCGGTGATAACGGACATCCCTGCTGTGTTCCTGACCTTCGCGGAAAAGCTTTCAGTTTTTCTCCATTGAGAATGATATTTGCGATGGGTTTTTCATAGATGGCTTTGATAATATTGAGGTATGTGCCCTCTATCCCTACACTTTGAAGAGTTTTGATCAGGAAGGGATGCTGTACTTTGTCAAATGCTTTTTCAGCATCTATGGGGAGTATCATATGGTTCTTGTTCTTTCTTTTATTAATGTGTTGTATCACATTGATTGATTTGCGGATGTTGAACCAAACTTGCAGCCCTGGAATAAATCCCACTTGGTCGTGGTGAATAATCCTTTTAATGTACTGTTGAATCCTATTGGCTAGTATTTTGGTGAGAATTTTTGCATCTGTGTTCATCAAGGATATTGGTCTGTAGTTCTCTTTTTTGATGGGATCCTTGTCTGGTTTTGGGATCAAGGTGATGCTGGCCTCATAAAATGAGTTTGGAAGTTTTCCTTCCATTTCTATTTTTTGGAACAGTTTCAGGAGAATAGGAATTAGTTCTTCCTTAAATGTTTGGTAGAATTCCCCCGGGAAGCCTTCTGGCCCTGGGCTTTTGTTTGTTTGGAGATTTTTGATGACTGTTTCAATCTCCTTACTGGTTATGGGTCTGTTCAGGCTTTCTATTTCTTCCTGGTTCAGTTGTGGTAGTTTATATGTCTCTAGGAATGCATCCATTTCTCCCAGATTGTCAAATTTGTTGGCGTAGAGTTGCTCATAGTATGTTCTTATAATTGTCTGTATTTCTTTGGTGTTAGTTATGATCTCTCCTCTTTCATTCATGATTTTATTTATTTGGGTCCTTTCTCTTTTCTTTTTGATAAGTCTGGCCAGGGGTTTATCAATCTTATTAATTCTTTCAAAGAACCAGCTCCTAGTTTCGTTGATTTGTTCTATTGTTTTTTGGTTTCTATTTCATTGATTTCTGCTCTGATCTTTATGATTTCTCTTCTCCTGCTGGGTTTAGGGTTTCTTTCTTGTTCTTTCTCTAGCTCCTTTAGGTGTAGGGTTAGGTTGTATACCTGAGACCTTTCTTGTTTCTTGAGAAAGGCTTGTACCACTATATATTTTCCTCTCAGGACTGCCTTTGTTGTGTCCCACAGATTTTGAACCGTTGTGTTTTCATTATCATTTGTTTCCATGACTTTTTTCAATTCTTCTTTAATTTTCTGGTTGACCCATTCATTCTCTAGAAGGATGCTGTTTAGTCTCCATGTATTTGGGTTCTTTCCAAATTTCCTCTTGTGATTGAGTTCTAGCTTCAGAGCATTGTGGTCTGAAAATATGCAGGGAATGATCCCAATCTTTTGATACGGGTTGAGACCTGATTTAGGACCGAGGATGTGATCTATTCTGGAGAATGTTCCATGGGCACTAGAGAAGAATGTGTATTCTGTTGCTTTGGGATGAAATGTTCTGAATATATCTGTGATGTCCATCTGGTCCAGTGTGTCATTTAAGGCCTTTATTTCCTTGTTGATCTTTTGCTTGGATGATCTGTCCATTTGAGTGAGGGGAGTGTTAAAGTCCCCTACTATTATTGTATTATTGTTGATGTGTTTCTTTGATTTTGTTATTAATTGGCTTATATAGTTGTCTGCTCCCACGTTAGGGGCATAGATATTTACAATTGTTAGATCTTCTTGTTGGACAGATCCTTTGAGTATGATATAGTGTCCTTCCTCATCTCTTATTATAGTCTCTGGCTTAAAATCTAATTGATCTGATATAAGGATTGCCACTCCTGCTTTCTTCTGATGTCCATTAGCATGGTAAATTCTTTTCCACCCCCTCACTTTAAATCTGGAGGTGTCTTCGGGTTTAAAATGAGTTTCTTGTAGGCAGCATATACATGGGTTTTGTTTTTTTTATCCATTCTGATACCCTGTGTCTTTTGATTGGGGCATTTAGCCCATTAACATTCAGGGTAACTATTGAGAGATATGAATTTAGTGCCATTGTATTGCCTGTAAGGTGACTGTTACTGTATATTGTTTCTGTTCCTTTCTGATCTACTAGTTTTAGGGTCTCTCTTTGCTTAGAGGACCCCTTTCAATATTTCCTGTAGAGCTGGTTTGGTGTTTGCAAATTCTTTCAGTTTTTGTTTGTCTTGGAAGCTTTTAATCTCTCCTTCTATTTTCAATGATAGCCTAGCTGGATATAGTATTCTTGGCTGCACGTTTTTCTCGTTTAGTACTCTGAATATATCATGCCAGCTCTTTCTGGCCTGCCAGGTCTCTGTGGATAAGTCTGCTGCCAATCTAACATTTTCACCATTGTATGTTACAGACTTCTTTTCCCGGGCTGCTTTCAGGATTTTCTCTTTGTCACTAAGACTCGTAAGTTTTACTATTAGGTGACAGGGTGTGGACCTATTCTTAGTGATTTTGAAGGGGGTTCTCTGAACCTCCTGGATTTTGATGCTTGTTCCCTTTGCCATATTGGGGAAATTCTCTCCAATAATTCTCTCCAATATACCTTCTGCTCCTCTCTTTCTTCTTCTTCTGGAATCCCAATTATTCTAATGTTGTTTCGTCTTACAGTGTCACTTATCTCTTGAATTCTCCCCTCGTGGTCCAGTAGTTGTTTGTCCTCTTTTGCTCAGCTTCTTTATTCTCTGTCATTTGGTCTTCTATATCGCTAATTCTTTCTTCTGCCTCATTTATCCTAGCAGTGAGAGCCTCCATTTTTTATTGCACCTCATTAATAGCTTTTTTTATTTCAACTTGATTAGATTTTAGTTCTTTTATTTCTCCAGAAAAGGCTTTTATATCTCCCAAGAGGGTTTCTCTAATATCTTCCATGCCTTTTTCGAGCCCAGCTAGAACCTTGAGAATCGTCATTCTGAACTCTAGATCTGACATATTACCAATGTCTGTATTGATTAGGTCCCTAGCCTTTGGTACTGCCTCTTGTTCTTTTTTTTTGTGGTGAATTTTTCCGCCTTGTCATTTTGTCCAGATAAGAGTATATGAAGGAGCAAGTAAAATACTAAAAGGGTGGCAACAACCCCAGGAAAATATGCTTTAGCCAAATCAGAAGAGATCCCAAATCATGAGGGGGGAGAAAGGGGATAAAAAGGTTCAAAAAGAAAAAAAAATTAAAAAAAGAAAACCAATAAATAAAAAATATAAAAAGGAAAAAAATATAAATATATATATTAGATAAACTAGTTAAAAAAACGTTAAAAAAGAAAATGGTAAAAGTTTAAAAAATTTTGCAGAAGAAGAGAAAAAAATTGAAAAAGAAAAAAAATTAAATTAACTGCAAGGCTAAAGAATCAGGGGAAAAGCCATGAGTTCTGTGCTTTGCTTTCTCCTCCTCTGGAATTCCGCTGCTCTCCTTGGTATTGAAGCTGCACTCCTTGGTAGGTGAACTTGGTCCTGGCTGGATTTCTTGTTGATCTTCTGGGGGAGGGGCCTGTTGTAGTGATTCTCAAGTGTCTTTGCCCCAGGCGGAGTTGCACCGGGCTGAATTATCCGCTCGGGTTTTCTTTCGGGAGCTTTTATTCCCTGAGCGCTTTCCGTAGAGTTCTGTAGGATGGGAATGAAGATAGTGGCCTCCCAGTCTCCGGCCCGGAGGAGCCGAGAGCCTGGGGCCCCACTCCTCGGTGCGCCCTCAGAGAACAGCGCCCAATTACTCCCGTCACCCTGCCTCCGGCCGCACTCCGAGCTCACCGAGCCTGCGACTGGTTCAAGGTAACCCTGAGCTTAGAGCTCACTCCTCGGCTCTGTCTCTGTAGCCAGCTTCCCCGTTCTAATACCTGTAAGCTCTGCGACACTCAGACACCCCCGATCCTTCTGTGACCCTGCGGGACCTGAGGCCACGCTGACCCCGCGTGGGCTTCACCCCGGTCAAGCCTCTGGAGCGATGTCCCTCAGCAGAACAGACTTTTAAAAGTCCCGATTTTGTGCTCCGTTGCTCCGCCGCTTGCCGGGAGCCGGCCCCTCCCCCCACGGTTTATCTTCCCGTTGCTTTGGATTCACTTCTCCACCAGTCCTACCTTTCAGAAAGTGGTTGATTTTCTGTTTCTAGAATTGCTGTTCTTCTCTTCAATCTCCTGTTGGATTTGTGGGTGTTTACAATCTTTAGATAAGCTATCTAGCTGATCTCCCGCTACCTGAAGTAGTCTCAGCCTGCTACTTCTCCGCCATCTTGACTCCTCCCCCTGGATTTTCATTTTCTTCAGCCACAAAGAAAGTGAGGAAATTTAAATCAGTGACTCTTTCTCCAGCCTCTCTCTTCGCCCAGGCCTAAGGCTGTTTAAACAGGTTCACAAGAAGTATTCTTTAAGGAAACAAGATTCTTGACATGAATCGGGCCTGAAATGTTATTATCTTATACAAGATAACCTGATAAGAGGGCACTTTGAGAGAGTCTATTTGTTCCCCAGCATTTTTTTTTAAAGTGATTTTGGGATTTATAGTGATAGGAAAGGAAAGTCTGTTAAATTAAACCAGATAGCCTAAGAAGAGAAGCAGAGATCATGGAAAAGCATTGTGGAAGGAAAGATAAACTCCTCCAGAACTTTTTATTGTACATGGTTTCCAATACCCGAACACACAAACCATCTAAATATAGCGTTGAAAAGATGAGGCAAAAAAGAAGTCTTGAGTATGTGAAAGCAACCTGAAAATGTGTGAAGATGCTGTATTACCTGGAAATGATTCTTTAACTGCACAGCTAAGTACACAGTTAGTTCAGGCTGCTCCCAATATAAAATGCCTGCCTTACTAATTAATTAGTTTTCTTATATCAAGGGTCCCACCTTCTCCAAGGAATTCCCTCTGCTGCCATCAGGAGAACAAATTGGAACTATTTTAAGAACTTACAGGCTACCAAAGTAGAAAGTTCTAAAACTTTGAAAAAAAAAAAAAAAAGCAGCTTGATAAAGGGAGTTGGTCTGGCTGTATAATTTTAGATGATGACTTTATCCCATCCAGGGAATCATGGACATAGGGAAACAGTGCAGGCCCAGTTCTTAGACAAGAATATAAGAATTTGTGTTTTATGGAGGAAGAGAATCCAAACATGGCTGTGTTAGTCTACTTGGGCTATCGTAGAAAAAATACCACCGATTGGGTGCCTTAAACAACAGAAATGTATTTGCTTGGGGCTGGAGACTAGACATCCAGGATCAAGGCCGGAGCACAGGTTGTTTCTAATGAGAGCTCTCTTCCTGTCTGCCTGGTGGCTGTGCTCACATGGTCATTCCTGAGGGCATGCTAGGGGAAAGAAGAGAAATTAGGACTCAGACCCCATTTTTAGGACCTTATTTGACCTTAATTATCTCCTAAAAGCCTGGTCTCCAAATGCAGTCATGTTGGGGGTTAGGGCGTGAACGGAGGAGCTTCAAGTGGACACTGTTGAGTCCACAGTAGGGGGGCCCGCTGGCCTGGCACTGGTGTAGCTGAAGCAAGGAGAGGGGAGGCTGGTCTGTGAGTGCTGACAAATGGCGAGCTGCTCCTGGAAGGAACTGCCAATGTCAGGCTGCTGAAGCAGAGCTGGGTGTCACGGAAAGGGACAGCATCCTTCCTCCTCAAGTCTTCTAGTCTCTCTCCAGAATCCCCTGCAAAGCAGAATGGCGTTCGCAGGGTCCCAGCTGCATCATCACAGCGCGGAGTATTAAAGGGGGAAATTGCAACTGAGAGAAAAGAGCTAAGTAACAGGTTCAAGAGTGCTGTGACAGAAACTGCTCGTGGCTCATTTTTGACATCTGTTCTGCCTTTCATTCCTAGTGATAGAACCCTACATTTTTTTGGAAGGCAAAACTCAGCTAAAGAATGTTTCTTGGCCTTCCTAGCAGATAGATAGGATCATGGTCATGTGATGGTATTTTAGCTAATAAATGTAGGTGAAATTATTATATGGTGGCTTCCACATAATTTTGGTTTTGGGTTTTTTGTTTTGTTTTGTTTTGTTTGCCCCTTCTTCCATCATGCTGCTCAAAGTGTGGTTATGGTGGGCTGTCAGCCCTATTGGACGAAGACGACAAGAACCGCACTCAAGGGAGGCAAAGGACCTGTGGACCTTGATGGCTTCGTAAAGTAACCATGTTAGCCCTGGATTGCTAGCTTCCAGATTCCTTTCATGTGTATGAGAGAGATTAACTTCTATCTTGCTTAAACCTATTGGGAATTTTCTAGTATATGCAGCCCAAACTAATCCTAAGAGAGGATGCTAAGCTTGCTTTGACAGGTAGGTCCACCTTGCTTCAGGGATGTTCATCTCTTTCAAACTATTTTCCCTCATGGTACTTTAAATTTTGGTATTAAATGTGTTACTAAAAGAATGTGTTATTAAAAGAATTACTAAAAAATTTCTTTATTAAGAATTTATTTAAAAATCTTTCTTACTCAAAAGTGCAAATACTTCTGTGAGGATTAAAGGAGCATCAACAATCCATAGCTTAGAATAGATTTATTCAATCAGATTTTTTTTTTTTTGAATGCTGAGCCAAGCTAAGGATTGAAGTATCTTATGGAAATTGTTTAGGGGCCTTATAGAAATTGTTACTAATTCTTACAAATGAAGATTTGGGTATCTTAGGGAAATTATTGCGAGTTCTTATAACCTCCAAGAAAAGATATTGTTATCCCCTTTTTACATATAAGGAAACTGAGGCCCAGATAAGCTAAGTGTATAGCTGAGGGTCCACTGTGGGTAATAGTACCAGGGATTTGATACAAGCTTTCACTATCCCACCCTGGCACCAACCAGACTAGTTACAATTCAATTATATTATGGATTACATAGACTTAGTAAACTAATATGGGAAACTAACCACTATTTATAACACCACTATAAAAAACATTTTAAGTAATCTCTACCCCCTATGTGGGCCTCACAACCCCGAGATCCACAGTTGCATACTCTATCAACTGAGCCAGCTAGAAGAATAAATTTTAAATGACCCATTGAGGAGCACTCTATTATTAGTGAAAAAAATGTCACCAAAATATTGTCAGTAGAATTTACTGAATATCTGGTTCATTGTTCAATGCAGAATGTACAACTCGCATTTGATACCTAGATTAAGGAGGGATTTTTGCATTCCCGGTTGTAACGGCTTTAAATATGTATCAGCAGAGGGGCGCCTGGGTGGCTCAGTGGGTTAAGTCTCTGCCTTCAGCTCCGGTCATGATCTCTGGGTCCTGGGATGGAGCCCTGCATCAGGCTCTCTGCTCAGCAGGGAGCCTGCTTCCCCTGCCGCCCCCCCCCCCCCGCTGCCTCTCTGCCTATTTGTGATCTCTCTCTCTCCCTGTCAAATAAATAATAAACAAAATCTTAAAAAAAAAAAGAAATGTATCAGCAGAGCTCAGATGTAACTGAATTTCCCTGTAACAGAATTCATATGACTCAGGCTGATGGCCCTGGGCTTCTCACCTTCAACACTGCTCCTTGGAGCCTCCCTAAGGCTTCCTTGTGGCTTGGGCTTTTTAAGCTCTCCACCCTGACACCTTTGTTTGGGACTTTGTCCCTGGTGTTGGTGACTCTTTATTGGTCCGGAGATACTCAGCTTGTAACCTTCTTTGGCGTCTGACTCTTGGGGTGTGAGGAAATCCTCAAATCCTATCTATGCTGCATGCTGGCTTGCAGAACTGAGAGGGGTAGGAGGAGGTATCCACTGGCCCAGGCTCTTTCTGCTTAAATACATGGGGACACCATGTCCACTTTGCTGTCCCTCTCAGGAATCAGTGTGAGATGCACCCTGAGTTAGTCCCATTTGCACCCCAGATGGGAAGTGGAGAACATAGTCCTTTTTTTACTTTTTTTCTTTTTTTTTTGATGTTATTTATTTATTTGTCAGAGAGAGAGAGCAAAAGCCAGGAGAGTGGCAGGCGGAGGGAGAAGCAGACTCCTTGCAGAGCAAGGGGCCCAACACAGGACTTGATCATAAGTTGTTGGATCTGCAACCTGAGACAGACACTTAATTGACCGAGTAACCCAGGGGACGAGAGCAAAGTCCTTTAGCTGAGGAATTTTCAAACTTGCCTGGAGGTCTTTATCTGCCCCTCCCCAGCAGGGATTTCAAACTTGAGGCGGATGGAGGGTGGAGAAAAGTAGGCCGGAAAGCATCTCAGAGCTTCTGATTTCTCTCTCCAGCCTTTTCGCTGGCAAGGAAACCATCTTATCTCCCTCCTGGGCTGGGGGGGAGGGGTGGGGGCAAGAAACTGCCGCTAATCCCTTTCCTGCATTATTTCCTACAGGACTCTTCCATGTACCCTAGGCTCTGGCTCACTCTTCCATCAAGCTTTTTCAGAAATCAAAACAAAACCATTCTCTCTCATACTCTTAGCTCTCACAAATAAAAAATGCTTTGGTTTTTAATTCTTATGCCTGCCATGACTTAAAAAGAAATCACTTAATCAGTGGAAGTCTTTGTGTTTGCCCTCCCTGTGCAGTCATGGATGTTCTGACCCAGCATGGGGAGAGCCATAGGGCAATGTGGATAATTTTCAGAAAGGAAAACCTTTTTTAAAATCTCTGTGTATTATCCCATTACACAAATAACAGAAACCAGCTTAAGCTAGGTTAAAGAGAAAGGAATTTATTGGCAGAAATCCCTGTTGGTTTTTATACCTTGTCAACTGCTGTCTTCCTGGATATAATCAGTAGGGAGCCCCTTCTTCTGTTCTCTATCTTCCCTGGAGGATTTCTCAAGTTCAACTATACACAAGTGACTTCCAAATTCATATCTCTAATTCAGTGCTCTGACTTCAGCTCGAGTCATACAGCTGACTGTCTACTTGATGTTATCCTTTTGGCTGCTAGAACCATTCTCAACCTTGACATGTCCAGAACCGAAGTCCCGATTTTCCTTAATTCTCTTCTTTCTGCCTTTCCCATTAATGCCTATCTGTCCCTTCAGTTATCAGGCCAAAACCTTACAGTGATCCTTACCCCCTTACTCATTCACACCCCTGAAACCAAATATTTGTAGATACTGTGATCACCCCTGTAGGAACAGAAAATGTGTTGGTCCAAATGACCATCATCTCCACCAGAGTATCACAGCTGCATTGCAGTTGGTCTCCCTTCTTGTCCATCTAGAGTTTATTCACATAGTCCTCAGGGTGAACATTCTAAAATGTGATTCCTTTCACTTACTTACTATTGAAGCTCTTTAATTGCCTCCCATCTTGCTGAAAGTGAAATCCACAAAATTCTTATCATCACTCTCAAGCTTCCCATGACCAGAGCTCTGGCCACTGTTCTGACCTCTCCCTAGTCCCTCTCTCCCTTCTCTGCTCCAGAAAACTTACCTTCTGTTTTAGAAACATGCCAAGCTCACTCCTGCCTCAGGGATTTTGCACTTGCTATTTCTTCTATCTGGAATGTTTTTTCTTTAGGTATCTTGTAGGGCTTACTCACTCACTCCCCTCAGGTTTCTACTCAAATGTCATCTTATAGAGATAAACTTTCATTTGCGTTCTTTAGAAGATGCTAATTTCATCCCTTGACACCATACTCCCGATTTTTCAGATACTATTTTATTAATTTTCCATTTGTTATACCATTTATTGACTGTCTTATTTGTTTATTGTCTGTCTCCTCACCTCTCCCACAATGCCTACTAGAATGTCAGCTTTATGAGAGTGGGAACTGTGTTTTATTATAATGCCATAGTAGTCTCATATATTTAACACAAGAACTTATCTGGTATTTACTAGATGCTTAATAATATTTCTTAAATAAGAAAAGAAACAGTCAAACAAACAAATTAGGGTATACAACTAGACATTGCTTTGTGATAGATCACCCAAAACCCTGACTTAAAATGATGAAAAAAATCACTTGTACATCTATGAGTCAGATGGATGGATCTACTCATCTGGGTGAGGTTTGACCAATCTTGCCTGGGTGTGCTCATGTATTTGTAATCAGCTGAAGGGTCAAATGAAGACTGGCAGGTCTAGGATATCCTTTGTGCTTCATTCACATGTCCAGAGGTCGACTGGGTCTTTTGACTGGGTCTAAGGCTGTGAGTGGGTAGCATGTATCTAATTACCCTGAAGGCTACACTGAACTTGTTCTCCTAGGAAGTAGGAGAGACAGACAGATAGAGTGACAGACAGACAGACTGAGGAAGTGTGGAGGCTTCCTATCATTTTCATCACATTCCGCATTTCAGTTCAAGTCATAAGGCCCATCCCAGATTCAAGGAATAGGTAAATTTATTCCACCATGAAGAGGAGCTGAAAATCACAAGAGTGTAGAAACAGTATTGGTATGGGGAGGGGTGAGAATTGCTGCTGTTGACACAAATTATACTGCCACATAGAGTGTCTTACAGAATCCAAGGTAGACTTTAATAACCAGGCCTACAAAGGCTTAGTATTCACCTGTGGAACTTAAGGAAATTCTCTCTCCATTCTGATATTAAAGTAACTCCATTTCCAATTCCCAGACTCTGAATCTTGCAGTTCAAATTCTAGATTCCCAGGAGAAATAATTGGCCCAGCTTGGGTTAGGATTTCCTCTTGGCCTTTCCTTGTTCCAATTCATATTAGCTAGAAGGAAGGAATAAATTTAAGTCCTGTAGATCAAGGGGCAATACCCAAAGAAGTGGAAATTAAAGTAGAATCCTCAGAAGGATCCATCACAACATCTAAATATAAGTTTTGAAATTCTAAAATTTAAAATTTATTTAAAATATTAAGATATCTAGGAAATATATGGAAGAGATTTCTCTTTTGGGACTGTGGTGAATTTAATATGAATCTGTAAAAGACACTGAAAACATTGGGGGTAACCAAGATGGCAGTGGAGTAGGGGACCCTATTTCAACCGGTTGCCTGAATTGAGCTGGATATCTACCAGACCACTCTGAACACCCACAGAATCTGCCTGAGATGTAAGAAGATATATCAGGTTCTATACCAACAGAATATTTCTGGCAGCTGGTTTCAAGGTATGAAGCAGGGAGCCACAATTCTGTGGGCAGATACTGGAAGATAAACAGAAGAGGGAGGGAGCCACCATAAGTGCTGGTGTCAGGAAGGTGAAATAATACAGGAGCACAAAAGCATCCCAGGCTGGGACTGGGCACAGACTCATGGACCAGTAGCTGCAGGGAAAGGACATTAGGGCAGCCCCCCAGCCTAAAACCTGGAGCAACAGGGGCATGTGGGAACTGGGGGCAGCTGGCAGTTTTAGAGGCACAAAGGTCAGAGACATGCCTGAACCTGGAAGCGAGGGCTGGGAGTGCTACTGTGAGGAGCACAACCCAGGACACTGCGGTTTTTAGCAGCACAGACAGAAATGAAGACAGTGTGGCCTGGAGAGCACACTGAAATATGGACTGCAATCTCTCTGTTCTGAGATAGAGGATTGAATCAGTCACTTCTGCTCTGACTGTCAGAAGAGACACACAGATATCTGCCAGGGAAAGCCACCAGAGAACAAAAACCCTCCAAAACTGGTTTTCACTGAGCCCATCCCCCTGACAGGGGACAGGACAACTCTGCCCAAACAGGGCTGCCTGACTAACAGCATGGAAGTCCCCTCCCCCAGAAGACAGGGTGAAAGAACAAGAGGCTGACAACCCTAAGGTCCCCCATAAAACTGGTGCATCTTGCTTGGGTTGTGGCTAATAGTTTGTACTCTGTACATTCCCTCAACTACCTCTCACCAGAATGACTAGGAGGGGGAGCCCCCAACGCAGGAAAAATTCAGAAACTGACCTCTGCCACAGAACTAATGGATATGGATATAAAAAAGATGTCAGAAATAGACTTCAGGGTAACAGTTATGGAAACAATAGCTAGGTTGGAGAAAAACATTAATGGCAACATAGATTCTCTAAGGGCAGGAGTGAGAGATGATCTGACAGAATTTAAAAATCAATGAGATCCAATCTAATCTAGATAACTCTAACAGCTAGGGTAAATGAGGCAGAAGAAAGAATTAGTGATCTAGAAGACAAACTGATAGAAAAGAGGAGCAGGAGGAGGCCTGGAACAAACAGCTTTGAATTCATGAAAACAGAATTAGAGAAATAAATGATGCCATGAAACATTCCAATGTCAGAATTATTGGGATCCCTGAGGGGGTGGAGAGAGAGAGGGGACTAGAAGATATATTTGAGTAAATCCTAGCTGAGGACTTCCCTAATCTGGGGAATGAAACAAGTACTCGTGTCCTAGAGACACCCCCACCCTCCAAGATCAAGGAGAGCAGACTGACCCCCAGGCATGTAATAGTGAAACTTGTGAGTCTTAAAATCAGGGAAAACATCTTAAGGGAAGCTAGGGAAAGAGATTCCTTACATACAGAGGTAGGAACATCAAAATAACATCATACCTATCCACAGAAACCTGGCAAGCCAGAAAGGGCTGACAAGATGTATTCAAGGTACTAAATGAGAAGGACATGCAGCCAAGAATACTTTATCTGGCAAGGCTGTCATTTAGAATGGATGGAGAGATAAAGAGTTTCCAGGACCAGCAGAGACTGAAAGAATAAGTGACCACAAAGCTGGCCCTGCAAGAAATATTAAGAGGGGAGGCGTTCTATAAAAGGAGAAAGCCCCCAAGAGTGCTGTAGAACAGAAATATACAGAGACAATCTATAGAAACAAGACCTCATAGGCAATACAATGACAAAAAAATCATCTTAAATAATCATTCTCAATGTGAACGACTTACAGCACAGGGTTGCAGATTGGATAAAAAGAGAGGACCCATCTATGTACTGTCTACATGAGACTTATTTTGAACCTAAAGATACATTCAGACTGAAAGTGAAGGGATGGGGAGCCATCTTTCATGCCAGTGGACTGCAAAAGAAAGCTTGGATAGCAGTTCTCATATCAGACAAATTAGATTTTAAGCTGAAGACTGTAGTCAGAGATACAGAAGGACACTATGTCATTTTTAAAGGGTTTATCCAACAAGAATATGTAACAGTTGTAAATATCTATGCCCCCACATGGGAGCAGCCAACTACCTAAGCCAACTGTTAATCAAAATAAAGAGGCATAAGAATACATTAATTGTAGGGGACCTTAACACTCCATTCTCAGCAGATCATTTTAAGCAGAAAATCAACAAAGAATCAAAAGCTTTGAATGACACACTGGACCAAATGGATCTTATAGATATATGCAGAATATTCCACCCTAAAACAACAGAATACTCATTCTTCTTGAGCACACATGGAAGTTTCTCCAGAATAGACCACATACTGGGTCACAAATCAGGTCTCAACCGATACCAAAAGATTGAGATTATTCCCTGCCTATTCTCATACCACAGTGCTCTGAAACTGGAATTCAATCACAAGCAAAAGTTTGGAATAAATTCAAACACTTGGAAGCTAAAGACCATCCTGCTCAAGAATTTTTGGATCAATCAGGAAATCAAAGAACTTAAACAATTCATGGAAACTAATGAGAATGAAAACATGTTGGTTCAAAATCTATAGGATATGGCAAAGGTGATCCTAAGGGAAAATACTTAGCTATCCGAGCCTCACTCAAAAAAAATAATAAAATAAAATAAAATAGGAAAATCCCAAATACACAAACTCTCTTTATATCTTAAAGAACTGGAGAATCAACAACAAATTAAGCCTAACCCATGCATGAGAAGGGAAATAATTAAGATTAGAGCAGAGATCAATGAATTAGAAACCAGAAATACAGTAGAACACATCAACGAAATTAGAAGTGGTTCTTTGAAAGAATTAATAAGATCGATAAACACTGGCCAGACTTATGAAAAAAAAGAGAAAGGACCCAAATTAATAAAATTATGAATGAAAGGGGGCGATCACAACTAACACCAAGGAAATAGAAACAATCATCAGAAATTATTATCAACAGATATATGCCAATAAGTTAAGCAACCTGGAAGAAGTGAATGCATTTCTGGAAACCTATAAACTTCCAAGACTGAAACAGGAAGAAATAGACAACCTGAATAGACCAATAACTAGTAACAAGATTGAAGCAGTGATCAAAAACCCCAAAAAACAAAAGTCTAGGACCTGATGGATTCCCTGGGGAATCCTACCAAACATTCAAAGAAGAAATAATACCTATTCTTCTGAAGCTGTTTCAAAAAAATAGAAGCAAAAGGAAGACTTCCAGACCCTTTCTGTGAGGCCAGCATTACCTTGATCCCCAAACCAGGCAAAGACCCCATCAAAAAGGAGAATTTCAGACCAGTATCCCTGATGAATATGGATGCCAAGATTCTCAACAAGATACTAGCTAATAGGATCTAATAGTACATTAAAAAGATTATCCACCATGACCAAGTGGGATTTATCCCTGGGATACAAGGGTGGTTCAACATTCACAAATCAATCAGTGTGATAGAACATATTAATAAGAGAAGAGAGAAGAACCACATGGTCCTCTCAGTTGATGCAGAAAAAACATTTGACAAAATATAGCACCCTTTCCTGATTGAAATTCTTCAGAGTATAGGGATAGAGAGAACATTCCTCAATTTCATAACATCCATCTATGAAAAATCCACAGTGAATATCATTCTCAATGGGGAAAAGCTGAGAGCCTTTCCTTTAATATTGGGAACATGATAAGGATGCCCACTCTTGCCACTACTGTTCATTATAGTACTAGAAGTCTTAGCAACAACAATCAGTCAACAAAAAGAAATAAAATGTATTCAAATTGGGAAAGAAGTTAAATTCTCTCTCTTCACAGATGACATGATACTCTATGTGGAAAACCCAAAAGACTCCACCCCCAAATTACTAGAATTCATACAGCAATTCAGTAATGTGGCAGGATACAAAATCAATGCACAGAAATCAGTTGCTTTTTTATACACTAACAATGAAACTGTAGGAAGAGAAATTAGAGAATTGATTCCATTTACAATAGCACTGAAAACCATAAATACCTTGGAATAAACCTAACCAAAGAGGTAAAGGATCTATACTCTAGAAACCACAGAACACTCATGAAAGAAATTTTAGAAGAAACAAAAACATGGAAAAACATTCCATGCTCATGGATCAGAAGAATAAACATTGTTAAAATGTCTATACTGCCCAGAGCAATCTATACTTCCAGTGCCATCCCAATCAAAGTACCATCAGCATTTTTCACAGTGCAGAACAAATAATCCTAAAATTTGTATAGAATCAGAAAAGACCCTGAATTGCCAAGGAAATGTTGGAAACAAACAAACAAACAAAGCTGGGGGCATCATGTTGTCTGATTTCAAGCTATATTACAAAGCTGTGATCGCTAAGACAGCATGATAGTGGCACAAAAACAGACACATAGACCAATGGAACAGAGTAGAGAGCCCAGTTATGGAACCTCAACTCTATGGTCAACTAATCTTCGACAAAGCAGAAAAGAATATCCAATGGAAAAAAGACAGTCTCTTTAATGAATGGTGTTGGGAAAATTGGACAGCTATATACAGAAGAATGAAATTCGACCATTCTTTTACACCAGACACAAAAATAAACTTAAAATGAATGAAAGACCTCAATATGAGACAGAAATCCATCAAAATCCTAGAGGAGAATATAGGCAGTAACCTCTTCGACATCGGCCACAGTAACTTCTTTCAAGACACATCTCCAAAGGCAAAGGAAACAAAAACAAAAATGAACTTTTGAGACTTCATCAAGATCAAAAATTTCTGCACAGCAAGGGAAACAGTCAACAAAACAAAGAGGCAATCCACGGATTGGGAGAAGATATTTGCAAATGACACTACAGACAAAGGGTATATCCAAGATCTATAAAGAACTCCTCAAATTCAACACCCAAAAAATAAATAATCATGTCAAAAAATGGGCAGAAGACATGAACAGACACTTCTCCAAAGAAGACATACAAATAGCTAACAGACACATGAAAAAATGTTCATCGTCATTAGCCATCAGGGAAATTCAAATCAAAGCCACATTGAGATACTACCTTCCACCAGTTAGAATGGCAAAAATTTATAAGGCAAAAAACAAAAAAATGTTGGAGAGGATGTGGAGAAAGGGGAACTCTCTTACACTGTTGGTGGGAATGAAAGTTGGTGCAGCCATTTTGGAAAACAGTGTGGAGGTTCCTCAGAAAACTAAAAGTAGAGCTACCCTATGATCGGGCAATGGCACTATGGGTATTTACCCCAAAGATACAGATATAATGAAAAGAGGGGCTGGATGCACCTCAACATTCATAGAAGCCATGCTCACAATAGCCAAACTGTGGAGAGAGCAGAGATGCCCTTCAACAGTCGAATGGATAAAGAAGATGTGGTCCATAAATACAATGGAATATTACTCAGCCATCAGAAAATGAATACCCAGCTTTTGCATCAACATGGATGGGACTGGAGGAGATTATGCTGAGTGAAATAAGTCAAGCAGAGAAAGTCAATTATCATATGGTTTCACTTATGAAATTATCATATGGTCCCACTTATGTAGAACATAAGGAATAGTATGGAGGACATTAGGAGAAGGAAGGGGAAAATGAAGGGGGGGAAATCCGAGGGGGGGAGATGAACCATGAGAGACTATGGACTCTGAGAAACAAACTGAGGAGTTTGGGGGGGGGGGGGATGGGGTGTCCCAGTGATGGGTATTAATGTGGGCACATATTTCATGGAGCACTGAATGTTATATGCAAATAATAAATCTTGAAACACTACATCAAAAACCAATGACGTACAGTATGGTGACTGACATATAATAAAAAATCGTAAAAAAGAAGAGACACTAAAAATATTTAAATAAATTGAATTACTAACTAGCCTAAGATGGTTCTAGGCTAATATGGCATAAAAATTATGGTATTACTCTATATTTTTCTTTCTTTCATTTGAATCTATATGGTATTTTTCTCATGCTTTGTTAAATAGGCTTTGTTGAATTTCCTTTCAGTTTTGGACTTGGCTGTTGAGCTCTCTGAATTTATGAGGCAAAGAGAAGAAGAAAATAGTAATGAAAGATATTAAGTGTCTTAGTTTTATATTGCTGGTGTAACAAATTACCACAAATTTAGTGTCTTAAAACATTTATTTTCTTACAGTTCTGGAGGTCAGAAGTCCAAAATAGGTTTCAGTGGCCTAAAATCAAGATATTGGCAGGATCGTGCTCTTTCTTGAGGTTCTAAGGGAGAATCCATTTTTTTGCCTTCTTCGAACTTCTAGAAACCATCTGCATTCCTTGGCTCATGGACCCTTATTCAAATCACTCCAACATCTGCTTCTATGGTCATCACATCTCAGTCTCTGACTCTGATTCTCTTATTACATCATTCTTTCATTTGTAAGGACCCTTGTGATTACATTGGACCCACCAAGATAATACAAGATAATCTCCCTATATCAGGGTCTTAAACTTAATTACATTTGCAAAGTCCCTTTTGCCATGTGAGGTAACATATTCACATGTCCTGGGGATTTGAACCTGGATATCTTGGTGTGGGGGCTGGTAGGATTATTCTTCCTACCACAATAGGTAAATATGAAAACTAGACTAATCCATCCTTGGTCATGTAAATTCTATATTTTTCCAAATATAGGAGGCTATGGCTCAGATCTTTGTAGATCATTAGGATCTTCAACAAGTAGGTTTGTATCTATACATATTTAACTGATTGATTTGTATCCTCATACCCTCAGATAGAAAATAAACTAGAATTTGTTAATTTCATATCATTATGCTATTGCAGAAATAGTAGCAGTTCCAAGTATGTATTCATCATCCGGTAATTGTTAAACCACTCTGAACTGCTGTGTGGTTCATAAATTATCCTACAGTGTTAGCAGGCAGAACTGCCACTGCTGTCAAGTCTTTAAGGCACTCTTTCATTTTTGACGGGGTGGTTTTTCTCTAGCTTTCTTCATTCATCTCTGAGAATCATAATTCTTCATAAAATCTTTAACCTGCCATTTGACTCCTCCTGAGAGACCAGCTCTACACAGGCTTCTGGTCAGTGCCTCTGGGCCTCTGTTTCTGGGTCATTATGGCACTCTCTGGGCCCTCAGTAATCTTGCAGACAGTTTGTCTGGCTTGAGAATATTCATTGCAATGTAATTCACATTAAACTGGCCTCCAGGTACTAATGTGGCACTTAGAGGAATCTTGCTAAACTAGTTGACTTTTCACAGAATACCTGCCTTATGTAGAGTCATGCATTGCAGAGTATCTGGAGAAGTTGTTTAGTCCTCCCCTGAGGACTTAGTCCTGCCTTTTAAAATCTACCCTGTCCTTTAAAGGACACCTAGAGTTTCACTCTTGGAAACATTTCTGTCAAATTCCCATTTGCCTAATAGGAGTACTTGGTAAGGTTCAAGTAGTAACGATTCTGGTCACCTGAATGTGTTTGTGTGTGTGTGTTTGTGTGTGTGTGTATGCATAATTTCCCCTTAGTACCAAGCAGTTTTCAGACACCAGCTGTCCGACAGTTCAACTCAATTTTGACCCTATCTACCTGGAGACTGGGCCAGATTCCACAGGTTAAGGGCTCCATCCTACAAGACTGATCCCTTTTCCTGCCTTCAGACACCAGTCCAGGTTATCACCTGTGCTTCTGACTTACTGGCTATAGATTGAAGGTTCCCATCACTCCCTCCTTGGATTTAATTAATTGCTAAAGCAGCTCACAGAACTCAGAGAAACATTTTACTTATTAGATTACCAATTTATTATAAAAAGAAATAACTCAGAAACAACCAAAAGGAAGAAAAGCATAGGGCAAGTTATGTGGAAAGAGTGTAGAGTTCCATGCCCTCTCTAGGTATACCACTCTCCCCCAAATTTACTTGTGTTTACCAGTCCAGAGCTCTCTGAACCCCCATCCTTTTTAGTTTTTATGGGAGGTTCATTACATAGGAGTGATGGATTAAATCAATGGCCAATGGTGACTGAACTCAATCTCTAGCCCTTCTCCTCTCCCTGGGGTGGGGAGAAGGGGTGTGGAACTGAAAATTCCAAAATTCTAATGCATGGTTCCTCTGATGACCAGGCCCATCCTTCGGTGATCTAAGAAAATGCCTAAAGTCACCTTATTAACATAACAAAAGACACCTTTGTTGCTCTTGTCACCTGGGAAATTCCAAGGGTTTTAGTAACTCTGTGCTAGAACCAGAAGGAAAATCAAGTATGTATTTCTACTTCGTAAATCACAATATCACAAGGGTCCAAGTGGAACAATTCTCGATCACATTTAATGGTTGTGGAGCCAGAGGGCAAATGGTGACAGGTGGGCAGGTCCTGGGAGGATGCTGAGGGCAAGGCCAGGACAGCAAGTCCAAAGGAAGTTCAATCATCAAAGGGGCTAAGCAAACCATAAAGTGACCTGCCAGAAATCAGGGGATTAAGGACACAAGGAACTAGAAGTGAGGAGAAGCTGCCAGGAATGGACAATGAGAGATAATGAATAAATTCTGAAGACAAAGTGTAAAATACCTGTAGCATATCCTAATGTTCACTTTCTATGAGGTTAAGCTACATCCTGTTAAAGAGGGGTTTGGGTAGCTGGAGAGATTCAGAACTTGGAAGCTTCTAGGGCATCAACAAATAGCCTATGACTCAGTCATTAAGACTAAATAGATAGCAAGAGTTCACTGATCATTTGCATTCAGGTAATACAAAGAGAAAACCAACAAATAGTGATTCTGTTTATTATCTTTTCCAAAAATCATGGGTGATGAGGTCAGTGATCGTTTGCAAGGCTGGTTAACACCGAATGTGTAACTCTCCATTGAGTTTCTCTTAGAGTTGATACGCAGACCAGTAGAACTGATGAAGAGCTTTGGATCTGTGGAAGAGATGGACATAGGTTTGAGTCTCAGATCTGCCCCTTATTAGCTGTGAGATGCTGGACAAATAACCCAGCCTCAAAACCTCAGCATCCTCATCTATGAAATAGATGATAGAAAGATAGATAGAAAATAGGAATGCTCACCACGAGGGGCTGTGAAGATTCAGTAAGATAACAGAGAGCCGGCACAATAGCTTTCCTTCTCTATTCAGACTGACCCTCGTAGTGTCTTATCTCACAGGACTTTCCCAGACCCGCTGTGCCCCTCTACTGCCTGTGATGTGAAGTACTTGAACATGGTAGCTTCCCTTGTGATCTGAGGCTCCTGGTCTGTGGAGAACAGCTCAGCCCTGCCAGACAGCTGGGAAGTGTCCTGTGTGTGCATACTAAGCTGGGAACTGGCCTCAGGGAGAATTGTTTTGGAGATAAAGAAGTTGCTATTTTGGCTTTCTCACAGCAACCATTCACTGATGGCACAGAAAGAGCGTTTTTTGGTCCACTCCCATTGCAGATATATTCCAGCTGCTTTTGGATGAACTGCCCTTGTTCCCCACCCTTAGATAGCCCAAATATTTCTCTTAGGTATATCCTTTCTTCTTAAAAAGGAGGAGTAAAAAAATAAGAAAAGGAAAAAAGGTGTTTTTATGTTAGGAAAGGGGATGGGAGATGTAACTTACCACTCATTCACATTAGTTTTTTTTTTCCTCCTTCTCTCTCCCCTTTCCCCAAAGTTCTGGAAGACATACGTGGCAAAAGCACCCTGTCAGCCGTGGACTCATCCCCGCACCCATTTTTCTTTGTGACAGCTCATAAAATGCTGCACAATAGTTCCTGTGTAAGTATGAGAAAATACTGAAACAATCTCAGGAAATTGAAGGAAAAGGCAATGGTTCCCATTGGATGAGAGCTTTTGCTGGAAGGGCTGTAGAGACTGGTGATACCACAGGTGAGAGCCATCCTGAGTTAGCAGGTAGGCGGAAGGTGGAGTTGATTTGGTGGCTGCAGCCTTTAGAACTTAATCTTCCCCGTTATCCAGGGAGCTCGAGATTTCATATCAGGAATAGCTTTTATTTAGCCTTGAGGAGCCAGAGAATGGTCAAGAAATTACTGTGATCTCAGTGTGCCCTGAGGTTCATTCCCCATCACCTTCTCTGCTCTCCGTGGTGGTGGGGTTCAGCCCTGCCTGCAGGCTAATTCCCACACTCTCCTCAGTTGGCTTCTGGCTTTCTGGCATTTCAAGAGGCTGGCGAGAGGTTGCAGGTGGGGTTGGGGGGTGGGGGGTGGAGGTGCAGGAGGAAGTGCACACGGGGAAGCTCTTTGCTTTGAATGGCTTCTCCAGCAGGGGCAGCATTTCCCCTTTGATTTGGCTCTCACCAGACCTGTCTGCTGTGATTCCAGCTCCTGTCTGGGGACCCTGGCTCTGGGCTCTGGAAACTCCACTACTTCCCTTCGTCTCTCCGCCGTTATTAATCTCTGCCTGGCCTCACTATCTCTTGTTTGGCTCCCAGCTCTTCTATCACCCTTGTAACTATTTCTGAGCATTGATTTCCCTTTAGGAAAAAAAAAATAATAGAGTGGTTTCCTTGTTGGACCCTGACTATTACCAGTAAGTGGTTGGGAAGAAATTCAGTATATTTAAATACTTTTCAAACAATAAATGCAGTGAACATTTGTTCCTAAGATGACCTTGGAAACAAAGGGACTTGCTTAACACAAACACCGGGAAGCCACTCATAATTAGACCTTTGCTGTTTCAACAGTGTACAAATTTGAAATTTGAAAGTCAAGGAAAAGGTACTAGATATCCGGTGGAAAAAGAAGAAGAGTTTCCCAGTGTTCCCTTTCACCCCATCTTGCAGAGCTCATGGGCACCGCCTGCTTTGCTTCTTCCCCTCACTTGCTTTCTGTGCAGAAAAAAAAAAGAGCAGGGACATGGGCAGCTGTGGGCAGAATGTTCTGGAACTGCTTGGGTTCTTTTGTTCCTTTGCCTCAAGGCCTGAGTGAGCCAGACAGCTTTATTTGTGCCAGGAAAACTGTATGTTGTGGTAACCAACTCCCTCTTTTTAGTTGGCTCCATCAGGCCCTCAGTCTATTGGATTCTGAGGTTTGAGTAAAAATGCAAAAACATACTTTCTATTATGATCTGCAGTGTTTCAGAGGAGAACCCTCATAAATGTTCAATACAGCTTTTATATGTGGGACGCATAAAGTACAGTAAATATACACACAGCCATTTGTGTTTTGCTGCTCTGAAAAACATGCTTTAAAAACTAGAATTTCCAAGTAGCCTACTTGAGGACATTTAATTCCACCTGGGACGTGGGTGGTATGAGACCTCGCAGCCACTCAGGCACTGTATTGACTTTATGCACCTTTAGCCACAAGGCAGGAATTCACAGCAGCCCAGCTTCTTAGTATAGTTCCAATAAAATCAGAAGCATCCAGGCCAGTTGTAAAACAAGGCCTTCATTTATAGAAGAAAAGTGTTATATAGAGTGATATTCAGCTGCTGAAGAAGCCATCTTGTTTCATTTGATAGCAAAAGCCCGTTGGAATTTTCTGGACACTTTACATGTCCTTAAACCTTCAAAATGAACAAAACTGATATTAGTTATTACTTACATGTACTTGTTAACAAAATAAGTTTATCCCCCACTTTATTAAAAAAAGGTAAAAAGCTATATTTCGAAGAACCATTCACAGACTTAAAAAATTATTTCTCATACCATATCCTGAGAGTACAGAATACCATACAATTCAAACAAGGGGTTTTTGTAGGTATGCTGCTTAGAATTCTCTAGCTAGTCAGATGCTTCTGTGACAGGATGATTTGTTAAGACATTATTTTTTTCTTATTTTCCCCTTTTCTCTAGTTTCAAGCAGAAAGGCAGTTTTCTGTGTTCTCCGGACACAGGGGATGTTCCCATCTCTTGCCAGCAGCCTTACCTCATTAAGGGGATTATGTTGGGGGTGGTTCGTGGGGAAGAGCTGGACAAGTGTACACTCCTTCTAACTGGCAGATCTACTACTGTGCACTGTCCTTTAAAGTAAAGCAGGGAGAGACAATGGCAAATCCCATGACATCATTTTTGGAACTGAAATGCACAATAGCAGCTCATTGAATGAAGAAAGGAAGGTCAAGAGAAGCTAAGTAGCTTCTTCAAGCTTACATAGATAGTCAGTGATGCAGCAGGGACTTGAAGTCTTACAATAAATACAAAAGAAATGTGAAATAATAATGTGTTAGCTGTGATTGCTACTATTATGATTATTATTTATGTATGTTAACCCTGTCTGAGACCCTGAGTTTTATCCCTAAAACTCAATTTTCTTCATGTAATCCATGAACATATTAACACTCCTTGGGATGTGAGAGCTGATATTTGCAAATCAGAAAATCATGCACATTTAAATATAACTGTTGCTTAAAGTACTCCACCAAGCCTATTCCATTTTCTTTTCCTTATTTCCCATCATCAGATAATACAAGACACCATAACATTTTTCTAAGGTACCACTTAAGCCTATCATGTTCTTGCTGTCCCCTCTCCTTCTTTACCTACCCCTCAGTCCCCATTCCTTGCCCCACCCCCCCAACATACTATTCCTGATAGGTTGGTTGGAGGTAGAAAGAGTGTCCTATTACATTTCTTCTGTCATCAACAATCCTGAATTCTTATTGTCACTTGGCAGTTTCTTTGTTTTTTCTAAAACAATTGAGAATAATTCACATGCCATAAAATCCATTCTTTTAAAGTACATAATTCAGAGATTCTTAGTCTACTTAGTGTTGTGTAATCATAACTGTCTATTTAGAATATTTTCATCACCCCAAAAGAAACCCTATACAATCCCACATTTTATAAAATATCATGGAAAATATCTGAGAACTGATTATTGCAACTACATGTAGATATCAGGTAATCTACCAAACAAATACTTTTTAAAACCAGTAGAGTTGATTGTTTACTTAGTAAAACAAGTCAGAATAGAAAGCTCAGGTGCATATCCTATGTCCCAGCAATTCTATCTTTAGCTATGTGTGAAATAGAATTGCAAGACTATGGGAACTAGAAGATATGTACAGAAAAGTTCATAGCAGCATTGTTTATGATAGCCTTGAACTGAGAACAACCAAACACCCATCAACAATAGAATGAATAATTAATTTGTGGTATATTCATAAAATTGAATGTCACATAGCAATAAAAATTAAAATAAAAAACTGTAACCATATGCAATAAGACAAAAAATTAAAAATCTCACCAAAATAATATTGCACCAAAGAAGAGAAAATGACTGCCGTATTATCCCTTTGATATGAAGTCCCCAAACAGTAAAAAAGAGATTATAGTATATTTACTTATATATAGTATTTACTAGAGTACAAGTATAAAGAAAAACAAGGGATTGGTTACTATATATGTCAATACAGTGGTTACCTTTGGGGTGGAATGAGGTGGTTGTGTTTAGCATGGAGCACCAATAGGGTTCTATTTCTTTATCTAGGTAGTGGCTATATAGGTATGTACAAATTATGGTGTTTATTAAGCCATATGTTTACATTTTTGTACTTTTTAGTATGTGTATTTTAAGTATTTTTAAAGCAAATAATAATAATACAGGCAGTCTGGCGATCCTAGCTGGTTGTTAGCCTATACACCTGATGAGTGGGCTAACCCTTAACCTGATGATAATGACCTGGATGTCAGACAGAGTGAGGGGAAGGTATTGAGGAGCCTCCAAGGCCAAAGCCACCAAGCCAAAGCCACCAAGAAAGGGATAAATTATATCTCAGGCCAGTGGTCTTCAAGCTATGCTGCTGATACCTGAGGCTGTCTGTGGGGATGCCCAAGAACTACCTTGGCGCACAGAGGAATGGGTGTGGCTTCCAGAATTCCATCCTTGTTTCAAAAGCATCTCTACCTATATTTGTTTTTTATTATTTGGTATATAATTTCCATTGAAGAGAAAATCCTAGTCTTGAAATCCTCTGCTACAGTGTCTATTAACATTTTAAACCTGTATACTCTTTTGAGGAATTCTATTTTGAGGAATCTGTTATACAGAAATATTTTTAAATGTACAAAGATGCCTGTATAAGGGTGTGCTCCATGATATTTTTGGTAATAGCAAAAAACAAAACAAAAAACCCTGAAGTGTTCATTAAATGTATTACTGTGCGTGCTCATATGGAGGACTATTAAACCATTATAGTCGAATGCAGCACAGTGACATGGTGCTTCTTGACCCTCTAATAGCCAGTGACTTCTCTTTGTTATTAGAGAGAGAGAGTGTGTGTGAGAGGGAAAGCACAAGTAGGAGGAGGAGCAGAGGAAGAGGGAGCAATAGACTCCCCACTGAGCAGGTAGCCCAATATGGGGCTCAGTCCTAGGACCCTGGGATCATGACCTGAACTGAAGGCAGGTGCTTAACTGATTGAGCCACCCAGGTACCCGCCCCCCCGCCTTTACTATTATAAAACAAAATTCATAAACAATATAACCTTAGATAATTAGGCTTTTTTTTTAGAAACTAATATATCATTTAACTAAAATATGAGGTAGAGATGAAAGAAAAACAATTGTGTTTTAATATCTGTGATGAATGATTTTATATGTTCACTTGAATGGGGCACAGAGTGCTTACATATTTGGCCAATCACTATTCTGTGTGTGTCTGTGAGGGTGATTTGGATGAGATTAGCATTTACATCAGTAGACCTAGTAGAGCAGATTGCCCTTCCTAATGTGGGTGAGCCTCATCCAATCAGTTGAAGGCTTGAATAGAACAAATAAGCTGATCCTTACCTAAGTAAGAAGCAATTCCTCCTGCCCAACTGCCTTCAAACTGTGGGATGTTTTCTTTTCCCTGCCTTTAGATTTGAATTGAAACCTTAGCTCTTCCTGGGTACCAAGCCATCTGGCCTTCAGATAAGAACTATGCCATTGGCTTTTTTGGGTCTCCAACTTACTCTACAGACCTCAGGACTTGTCAGCCTTTATAATCTCATGAGTCAATTCCTTATAATAAACCTCTTCATATTAATTAGGAGAACCCTGATGAATGCAATATCTATTTAATTATATAAATGTTCAGGCACAATGAAATTAACAGGTAAAATAGTACCGTCTGATGTTTTGAGACAACAGCTCCCAATGCAAACAAGTTGCATAGACATAATTCCCAAAAAAAAGAAAATGCAGAGTTCTCTCACTTTACAGTGATCATATTTTTTGGAAATTCAGAAAATGTATGCATATTAAAACTATGGTTTGTGTTTACTTGTATAACAACATAAGATCCTTGCCTCAAATAATTGTAAATGGGTTTTTCACCTCCATAAATGTCTGGTGAGATATTCAAAAGTCAGGCAGAAGGTTGAACAATTTCTCATTGTGTGGGACTGATATGAACGTTGCCCACTTGATGCCCATAGCATCCTCCAATTATCTGAAACCCAAACCACCTTCATGTGTTTCTATATGGAGCACAACATCTTCCACTGAGAACCATGGATTCTTATGGAAACTTTCCAAGACAATAATTGTGTGTGGATGTGTAAATAATTATGGACTATATTAGTTTCCTAGGGCTGCCACAACAGAGTACCACAAACTGGATGGCTTAAAACAGCAGAAATGTATTCTCTCATTATTCCAGAGGTTAGAAGTCCAAAATCAAGGTGTCAGCAGGGTTGGTTCTCTCTGGAGGCTCTGAGGGAGAGTCTGCTCCCTGCCTCTCTTCCAGTTCTGGTGGTTGCAAATAATCCTTGGTGTTCTTTGACTTATGGAGGCACCTTTCCAAGTACTGCCCTCATCTTCACATATCTTTTCCTCCATGTTCCTCCATGTGTCTGCATCTTCTTTTCTGTCTCTTATAAGGGCAATCATCGTTGAATTTACGATTCTCTCTAATCCCAGATGATCTCATCTCAACATCCTTCCTTACCTTGGTCACATCTGCAAAGTCCCTATTCCAAAATAAGATCATATTCTGAGGTTCCATGTGGATGTGAATTTTCTGGGAGCACTATTCCACCTGCTAGATATACTTATACATGTAAGTGCGTATGTAAATGCGTTAAAAAGTCACAAAGAATGCACAGCAAACTGTTACATGATACAAATGTGAAAATCTTCTGACCAGGCAAGGGGAAATGAAGGCAACTTATACTTTTTATTCTCACTTCTGAAACTAACTTAAAATTAAAAAAAAAAATTAACAAACTATTATTAGCTTCTTAGTAGTTGTTCTAGTCTAATAACTGTAAACATTTAGGAAATCTCTCTGCCATAGTCAAAGGGTAAGCAAGTTGTAAGCAGATATGCCGCAGTCTTTTTTCTCAGCTAATGCCTTCTCAGGAAACTATGTAATTAGAATTAAACATGGGTGTAGAGCTATTGTTTTGTATTTTTATGCTTTGTGTGTGGTGGAGGGAAAGAATCTCCAGCTCACTGGGGGGAACACGTTGTCCCCACCATGGGGAAGAAAATAAAACACTGACTTTTTAAAGGGACAGCCATGATTGAAGCAAGAGCCAGCTGGCATTACCAACAGAAGGGCAACCAGTTTTCCAGTCGGATGACCATAGCTACCATTCCTGGGGCATCCCAACAGAGAACACGAGTGAAAAGGATTGTTTTTCTTTGGAATTTGTAGGTAAGAAAATAAACTCCCCATACCTATAATCTAGTACAAATGCAAGATAGGCTGGTTCAAAATTGGGACAATCAGGTGGCATCATTAGGAACAGAGAGAATTTTAAATTGGCAAAGGGACAAGTATGCAGTGCTGAGGCCACTATTCTCTTTGAGTTTCGGAACTAATAGATTTTTCATCCACAGTTCATTTCCTGTTTATCTGTATATTGCAGCACATACCTCCCTCTATCAAAAGTGGCTTCAAAACAAACACATGCAAGGGTTGTTTTGCAATCAAAGCCACAGGTACAAGGCGATGCTGAAAGGCAAATATATATTCTGAGGATCTTGATTTGCTTTCAATTTTCCATGCTTTGGTGCATGAACGTTGTTGAGTTATTTTAAAATCATTTCCAAGGAGTCTTTTAAAAATATTTAAGCTACAGAGTTCAAAGTGCATATACCATTTTAATTCTGCTAAAATAAACCATAGCCATGTGAACTTGAAAAGATCTAGGCTTTTATTTTGATGTTGATTATTTATTAAAAAGTCAAATAGTCATCTATTTAATCAAAGGGCATTTGCTTCAAATTGCTTCCATCCATTGTCCTTAGCATGAAAGACTGATTGTGCTTTGAACTAGGCTCCTTTTTTTATGGGAGAGATAAAGAAAAATTCTTATAACAGAACATACACATCAAAGAATCAGCTCCCTAAAACATTTTCCTTTTATACATGTTGGCTACATGCCTACATCTGTTCATAAATTGATATGTAGTCTTTTTAATGCACATTTGCCATACTGGATGTTACCTCCTTCAAAGATGAAAATACCAATAGATTGGAAAATGAACTTGAGATGAGGAATAGCATAGGAAAGTCTGTGGCTTATGGCTGTTTGTTTTCTTGTATCTTTGCATGAGAGCTATCATAACCTTCTGTGTAATCTGAGATTGAGTTTTTAATAATTTATTAGCAAATAAAAATATAGTGAGAGGTGGCCAAACCCAAGATATGAGAATATACTAGAAATCTGGAATTGACCACAATATTTAAAAAACACTTTAATTAGGACTTTTTTGGTTCTGCCCAATGAGACTCCAGATCCTCAACTACTATCCAAGATAAACATTGTCCACAAACTATAAGCAGGAATGCAAAACACAGGAATATTTATTATGTTTTCCCCTCCAGACAACCCAGGAGAAGGAAAATTTTGAAAATTAATACTGAAATAAGAAATGGATGGGGAAAATTTCTCAGGAAGAGACAAGTGGCAAGGGGGAGGGTGGGAAAACCTAGTAAGAGATTCCTTGTAGCAGAGAAGGGTCAGTGGACTTTAGGCATGATATCATCTAAAATTAAAATTTAAGTGTTTCATGTATCTCTCTTGGAATTTCCCCATTATCACCAAATTTTCCATATGTCAGATAGCTATCATAGCACTGTGATAGTACTACTTTGGGGAATGAAGTGAGATCTTTGAGTTTGGGGCATAGATGCCAAGAGAGCATTGAGGTTTTCAGAAGTGATATGATCACTGGAGGAGACAGATCACTTACAGATCCTACAGGAATAGGAATACAAAACAAAAGGAAACCTCTGTGCAAAAGCTCTAGTCTAGGGATCCTCAGAAACACTGGCAAAGGACATGAGTAGAGGATGGAATTACACTTGTCATATCATCACTTAGTAGAACTGCTGAGGGTCACAGTTGATTGACAGCTTCCAGCTGCCTCACCTAAAGCCACATGGCACTCACACCCAAGCCACAACTTCCAGAGCTGTTCCCAGCCAATGATTAAGCCAATGGTCCGAGCATGGCATGGATCCTTGAGCTGGGCCATGCCTCCCTGCTTTGGGCTCCTCTAGAGGCAGTCTTCTCTGAGGCCTCCATCAACCCTTCTGAGACTTTCTCTGAACTCCACTGAGGTCTGAGCTTCTTCCCACCCAGTCAGTCCTTACCTCTCTCCTTCTGTAGGAGTCAGACCTGCACCATAACCTAACGGTTCTCTGTACCTCCTCCTGCTCCCTTCCACTCATCCTTCCCCCAGGAAATCTCTTGCCTGGTTAACACACCTTAGTGTCTGTTTTTTGAAAGACCTAAACTGACACAGCTGGTCCCAAGAGTTGGGTCTGAGAGAACCAGCAGTAAGATGGAACTTGGGACTGGCTCACTCACTGGCTGGCTGGCACAAAGGACCCTCGCCTGAGTAGAATGGGAAGGGCATGATATAATTTATGGCAAAAGGTAAGAGCCCAAATGCTGAAGATTCTTAGAAAATGTCCCGTTAGACAGAAATGCAGTTGATTCTGGCATGTGAAAGATATCAGGGAGTAATGTCTACAGGAGTAGAACTGCCTTATTTTTAATAAACTATATTGACATCCTTTGATGGGATAATGAGATATTGAGGGCAGTTATCAAACCATTAATGGCTAAGGGTGTGAGCCAGTGGGCCTCCAACAGCTTAAGAAGAGATCTTTATCTTCTAAAATGGAAGAGTAAAAACAACTGAGCAGCAGGAAGAAGCTATGACAGAGCCACAGAAGTCTGATAATGCTGAAATGTTCAGACTAGGCAGGTCTCTCATGCAGTGTCAGGGCGTTGGCTGGCAAACCCTGGGACCCCGAACTCTCAGGGCTTGCAGAGTTGGTCACCCTTTCCTAGCTATCACTCTTCCCACCTACAGTTGCCATTACAGAGAACATTCTCCTGAGAGGCAACAGGTGACCCCCTCAGGAGCTGCTCCCACCTCCTCTCCTGGCTGCCAGAGTGACGATCTGGGTTAAATCTTCACTGTGACCTGGTGGGGATGTGCTGGGCCTGATGAGGGAAGGAAGAAATTACATCTTAAAACAGTTATAAGAAGGGCGCCTGGGTGGCTCAGTGGGTTAAGCCTCTGCCTTCGGCTCAGGTCATGATCTCAGGGTCCTGGAATCGAGCCCCGCATGGGGCTCTCTGCTCAGCAGGGAGCCTGCTTCCTCCTCTCTCTCTGCCTGCCTCCCTGCCTACTTGCGATCTCTCTCTGTCAAATAAATAAATAAAAATCTTAAAAAAAAAAAGTTATAAGAATCAGCTAGTGTGTGCCATTAAGAATGAGGGGATTATGGGGCCCCTGGTTGGCTCAGCTGGTGGACTGGAGCTTGTGACTCTCGATCTCGGAGTTGTAGGCATGAGAGCCAAGATTACTTAAAGAATATCTTAGGGGGAAAAAAAAAGAATGAGGGCATTACCCCTGGAATTGGATTTAGAGGGTTGGAACAAAAGAATGGTTAAGTGAGAATTCATTGATTTGGGGGCTCTGGTGAGGCCCCAGGGAATCAGGTAAACTCACTCTTAGAAGGCTAGAGATAGCTGACACCAAGTAAAGTGCAGAGGCCTGAGTTATTCTGGCAAACAGAAGAGAGCCGAACAGAAGGAAGAAGCTGCTAAGAGTGGGCACGCAAGCATGGATGTATTATGGAAGCCCAAAAGGTTGGATGTTGGAGCAGCTGTATCTTCACGTCTGTTGGCCACACTGAGACCACACTTCGACCACACTTCTCCGAGGTTACTCCCAGCCAGTCACTTCGTGTGGGTACCACAGCTGAGCCTGTCCAGCACTGGGCTCCTCTAAAGGGATCGCTGAGACTTTCTCAGAACTGCACTGTGACTTAGGGTCTCCCTAGCTGATCCTTCTTTTCCTGGTCTCATTACCTATGTCTCAGACCTGCACAGGGACCCAGGCTCTCCTACATATTCCTGCTCCCTTCTCCTTTCATATTCAGAAGCATTTCCGCCAGTGAATCTTTGGCATGTCTAATCTCATCTGGGTCTGCTTCTTAGAGGATGTGAACCTCCAAAACACACAACTCAGCTACAGGTGGCAAGTTTTATTGGCTCCTTTACTCCCTGAGTCTGTGTCACACTTCCCTGTTGCCTTGAGTGTCTAGCAGTCTTTGCTGAAATCTAGACATTTTAGATAATACATTTAAAGCAACCCTGGATCCTGATTTTTCTACCACTGAAGACTGTTCGTTGTTGCAGTTTTGTTTGTATCTTTATTTTTTAAATATTTTATTTATTTATTTATTTGTCAGAGAGAAAGAGAGGGAGAATGCAAGCAGGCAGAGTGGCAGGCAGAGGCAGGGAGAGAAGCAGGCTCCCTGCTAAGTAAGGAGCCCGATGCGGGGGACTCAAATCCCAGGACTCTGGGATCATGACCTAAGCTGAAGGCGGTGGCCCAACTGACTGAGCCACCCAGGCACCCCTGGTTTTGTTTATTTCTTTGTCGAGTGATTTACCTGGCAAGATCTGTGAAATCTGTTTCCTCTGTGGTTTGTGCCTGCTGATGTCTCTGCTTCATGTTTTTGGGTTTTTAAAATAGTCTTGTTTTTATTTTTGACCTTGCTTCTTTAAAGTCACCCCTGTGTCTGCATTGCTTCATTTAGATAAAGGTTGGATAGAGGTAGGACTCAACCACATCAAGCCAGTAAGTCTCCTGTTCTTTACTGGATAAATATGTACAAGGGTAAAGCAGGCGACATTCTCAGTTCGTGTCATTTCAAGTGTGCCCAGGCTTCTCTCTGCTGGGCCCTTTTGCATCTTCTATGCACATGTGCTCAGCTTTAGGGTCAACAAGGCATTGTAACTGCTTTGGGATTTCTCCAGTATAAGCGGCACATACACAAAGACCAGCAAGACATATGCCTTCTCCAACAATGACTATAATCTCAGGCTAGCAGAGCTGTGAGCCTTTCCTACTAAGTACTGTTGTGATCGTCCCTTTTGCCAGTAACACTGTTGGGTGCAGTCTTTCCCCACCACACTGCACTAAGCAAGCCCCTTCGCCAGTCAGGGAGAAGCTACTGGTCCTTGTGACCTGCCCTGCCTTGGAACATTTCCCTGACCTCTGAGCTGAGGGAGGAGGGGGCGTCTGAAGTCCAGAACACTACAGATACCCATGTTCCCACTTGGGAAGTTAAGCAGATTTTCAAATACAAAGGCTTCTCAGATTGTTGCGTGCTTTTATTAATTTTCAGACTCTTGAAGAATGATTTGTTTGCTAATTTTTCCAGCTTTATAGTTACTTTTCAGGTAGAGGATTGACCAATCCCCTCACTCGGCTATAACCGGGAATTCCATCTCTACAACAGCTTCTTTTTGTGTGTGTGTTTATTTAAATTCCAGTTAGTTAACAAATAGTGTAATATTAGTTTCTGGTGTACAGTATAGTAATTTAACACTCCCGTATATCACCTGGTGCTCATCACAACACAGGCACTCCTTAATCCCCATCCCCTGTTTCACCCATCCCCCCACCCACCTCCCCTCTGGTCAGCATCAGTTTATTCTCTATAGTTAAGAGTCTGGTTTTTTTTTGTTTGCTTCTCCTTTTTTATCCCCTATGATCATTTGTTTTGTTTCTTAAATTCCACATATGAGTGAAATCATATGGTATTTGTCTTTCTCTGACTGACTTATTTCACTTAGCATAATACTCTCAAGGTCCATCCACGTTGTTGCAAAATCCAAGATTTCATTCCTTTTTATGGTTGAGTAATGTTCCATTGTGTGTGTGTGTGTGTGTGTGTATACCACATCTTCTTTATCCATTCATCAGTCGATGGACACTTGGGCTCTTTCCATAATTGGGCTCTTGTTGATAATGCTGCTATAAACATTGAGGTGCATGTATCCCTTCGGATTAGTAAAATTACTAATTTGTAAAACCACTCTTTCCAGGGGCTACATGCACCCCAATGTCTATAGCAGCATTATCAACCATACCCAAATTATGGAAAGAGTCCAAATGTCTACAAGAGCATCTTAGTTGTTATTTCTGACTCTAGCCTTTCTCCTCTCCAAGGTCCAGACTGAAGTCTAAGTGATCATTCTAAAATATAAATATGATTGTATCTCATAATTTAAATCCTTCAATGGCTTTCCATTTTCCTTGACATGAGATCCTTGTAAGACTCATAATCTGGGTTCTGCTTTCTTTTCTAGCTTTCTTTTTACTACTTCTCCCTAGAAGCCTTTGCTTTGACTGGACTAGACATCACTTATACTACACTTTCTTTTATCCATGGGACTCCCCATATGTCTTTCTCCTTGCAACACTCACAACCTACCTCCAACTCCTTCCATCTCCCTCTAAACTCCCCAGCCCGATGTTTTACTTTCCTGACTGGCTGTTGCCCTTCAGATTTCAGTGTAGGTATCATTTCCTTCCAGGATTACCCTTACTCCATATACCCCTCTCCATTCTAGGTTTGGTTTCTTTGATCTGTGTTCCCATCGCTTGCCACATTTCCCCTATTCTAGACTTGACTATGCTGCTGATGTCATTGCTGTTTAATGGTCTCTTCCACTATAGCGTTGAACTCAGTGGGGCAGAGACAGTGTTCATTGCTGGAGTCTCAGCCCTCAGACCAATGCCAGTTTGACTCAGCAAAACACTGGTTAAATGGTAACAAATGAGGAGTCCTGCTTAAGTCAGGAGTCCACAAACTCTTTCTGCAAAGGACCCATCCAAACTATTTTAGGCTTTGTGGACCATCAAGTCTCTGTTATAACTGCTCCACTCAGCTGTTTTAGCAGCCATAGAAAGTATAATGAATTGGCATGATTTGCTTCAGTAAAACTTTGTGAAACCTGGTGGCTGGCCCATGGGCTGTTGTTCACAAATCTCTGAATTAAATGAGTGAATGGTAGGTGATTATGAATTGTTTCAATGAATCAGTGGAACTCTAATGCGTAGTTCTTTTGTAAATAATTAAAACCCATTTTTTCTACCTTTGGTCTAACCAAGAAAAAGAAAGTAATTAGCATTTTCCACATTATAATCCACCATCAGAAATAAAATTGTGTCCTTTTCTATATTAATACAAAACATTCACAGGGAATGTTAGGTTCTTCTTTGTCTCTCTTCATTTAATCTTTCTTTTCTTATTTTTCATTATTTCACATAATCCAAAGCACAAGTTTAAAGAAAGAAATCAAGATAATTCATTAACATGGTTAAATGACAGTTTACACAGTGTGCTGAGCATAATTGTAAAGAAGTATAAAGAAATTTATGAATTAGGAATATCATTGGAAAATGATATTTTGATATTTTGAAGCTCAATCTATATGACATTATATCCTTTTTCTTCCTTTTATCTACTTAATAATACTAGGTTTTATACTAATATACTTCCTTTTTTAGCAATTGTAGTCCATTAATTAAATGAGAATTGGTGCATTATTAGATCAATACTTGTTCTTTAAGAATCATTGTATTCTGGGAGAGCCTGGGTGGCTCTGTTGGTGGAGCATCTGACTCTTGATTTCAGCTCAGGTCATGATCTCAGGGTCATAGGATCAAGCCCCTGATGGGCTCCACACTCACTGGGGAGTCTGCTTGAGATTCTCTCTCTCCCTCTGTCTATCCCTCCGCTTTCTCTCTCTCAAATGCTAAATAAATAAATCTTGAAAAAAAGAATTACTGTATCTTGTTCTATGACTTCACATGTATAATTATGAAGAAAACCTACTTCAGTTAGAAAATATCTTTATAACTACTAGCAATTACATTGTCATTACTAGCTATAATATTAATTAATATAACATTATTACTAGCAATATACATTATTATTTTGGAGGTAATTCATTCTATTCCTTATAAAACCAAATTCGTATTTCCACTTTTGATCATGTATTGGGTATTTGCCCCAAATATATATACAAAAAGGAGCAGAATATTGGAGTTCATCAGTAGCATCTGAATACATATTTAGTTTGTAAGCTTTAAAAATTAGCATTCTCTGGGTTGCCTGGGTGGCTCAGTCCATTAAGCATCTGCTTTTGGCTTGGGACATGATCTCGGGTTCCTGGGGTGGAGTCCCACTTCAGGCTCCTTGCTTAGGAACCTGCTTCTCCCTCTGCCTGCTGCTCCCCCTGCTTGTGCTCACTCTCTCTCTCTCTCTCTGACAAATAAATAAATAAAAATCTTTAAAATAAAAAAAAGTAAAGCTTTAAAAAAATAAAATAAAAAATGAAAACTAGCATTCTTTGAATTCACTTCCACGATGTGTTTTTATCACTTAAGAAATGAGACATCTTATTCAAGTTTTTTATTGGAAATTTTTTTTATGAAAGAAAAACTGTTGGGGCATCTGGATGGGTCGGTTGTTTGAGTGACTGACTCTTGGTTTTGGTTCAGGTCTTGATTTGGGGGTCATGAGATGAGATCAAGCCCCATGGCAGGCACGTGCTCTTGAGATTCCCTCTCCCTCTCCCTCTTTCCCTCCCACTGGTGCCTTCTAGCTCCCTCTTTCTCTCTCTAAAATAATAAATAAATAAACATTTTTTTAAAGTAAAATTGCTCTCAACTACTTTTAGGATCTCTCAAAATATTCATTTGCAACTATTTCTAGTAATGAAGCATACAGTGAGAATTCATGTAACAGGGATTTCTTTGTTAACATAGAGAAAAATCTGATGTGATATTTCTGCTGTCACCTTCTACTCTTGGGGAATTTTGAGAAAAGACTCAAGGGAACAAGGAGAGATTACCTGGATAATCTTGCCTCTAGCAATTTTAGGCAAAATGCCAAAAGTCTTACATGTTTACGTCAGGTACTTCAAGATCAGCCAGTTCACAATAGGTGGCTGAACTGATAATTTGTTTTATCTTGATGGTTCATTTAATTGTCGTCATTAGAGCTTGGTGAAAGAGTGTTCTAAATACTCAGCAATTAGTCCTGGGAAAATTACATAAACAAAAACTATTTATCTCAGTGTGAAATCCAATAAATACCACAGTTAGGATAAGAGTCTCCAACTAAAGGAAGGCCATGCATCTATACCTTCACACAAAGGTATCTGAGAACCAGTTGGAACTGTATCTGTGTAAACTCAGGAACATACAAGGATTACATGTAGACTCCTTCTTCTAACTGAATTTGTACACAAATTGAGATAATGTTCCTTATCTTACAATGGCACTTCTGAAATCTCTATTTTAATAGGTGTTACTAAAAAAAAAAAAAAGGAGTTCTATGGTCAAATACATTGGGATAAATTGTATTAAACAGAATAAAGTACTTGGCTTTATTTCCTAGGGGACTTCTCTGATCTTTGAATATGCTAAAATGTACCCTAGACTATCTGGGAGAGGAGCATAGTATTTTGCAAACTTATTCCCATGGAGCTCCATTTTCCTCTAAATCTCTATTACTGTGATGAGGAATCATTCCTTTAAAAAAAAATAAGGTTGGAAGACCCTTTATAACATGACTTTTTAAATAATCTCATTATTACTTTTATATTCTATCTTCTTACTTTTTGTAGCACCTTTAAAAAGTGTTTTTGAACTGAAGTTGTAAGAATAGTAGAAAGAACTTTTATTTACCCTTTACCTGATTCTTAGTTTGCCACATTGCTTTTTATTCCCTCTGCCTCTCTCTCTTCCTGTCTCTCTTTTCTTCATTCTTGTCTCTATTTATCAATGTAGCTAGCTACTTACCTACCTGACTATCCACCTACCACTATTTCATCATGGAATCATTTGAATGTAGTATCTTTTTACCCCAATGCCTAGCACCATGCCTGAAACATCACAGAAACTCTTTTAATGACTGATGATTGTGAGTGATGCCTTTTAGAATATTAACTAAACAAAGCTCAATTATAAAAGGCCATTCTGGAATAACTATTGAAATGTGAAGTCTTTATCCTTTATGAAAAGCCAGTGAATCAGTTTTAAAAGTCAGAAATATCATCTTACTATTTCTTAACAATTGCAGCATTTGAAAGTTTCCCAACTGAGAATCAGAACAAATGCCTATGTTTTCTTTTTCTAAATTATGAATGAGCTCATGTGATGAACTAAAGCCAGATACCTTGCCTTCTATTCCATTCCAGGACCAATATGTCCAGCCCTGTGGTCTCCAGCCAGCTGGTATACTTACTTACCGAATAAGTTAAAACCTACTCAACCCACTGAAAGAGACACTGAATTCTGTTAGTTGGGTCTTTTCTGTGATTCTTTCCTCAGTGTATAACTGCTCTCTCAGCTTTCTCCTTCAGTGTTGTTTCTCCATCCAGAATAAATTTTCTCTAGTATTGGCACATTTAAAGCTTAGAGAGACTTGTTTATTGGTATCAAGAAAAATGCCCCGTTAACATGGTTACATTCAATCAGTTAGAACTTAAACCTCTTTCTAATCAGTTTGGAGAATAACAAGAATGTTGAATATGCAAAGTAGAGGTTAATGGACACATATAATGTGATTTATTCAATTTTAAGAATGCTAAATGCCTCTATTTACATTAGGGGCCTAAAGTAGTCAAATTCATTGAGACAGAAAGTAGAATGGTGATTACCAGGAGTTGAGGGGGAGAGGAAATTAGGAGTTCTTGTTTAATGGGTAGAGATTCCATTTGGAAAGAAGAAAAAGTTCTGAAGACAGAAAGTGATGATGATTTACAAAAATAGGAACGTGCTGATGTCACTGAACTGTATGCTTGAAATAGTTAAAATGGTCAAATTTTATGTAAATTTTACCATAGTTTTTTTTTTTTAAAGAAAACTACTTAAAAAAATACCTAGTTGCCTATAGATTATATAAACATCCTTCTGGTTTTTAAATCCATGGCTATATTTTGCCTACATAGAATAAAATTTCACCAAATTTGTATTTTTTAAACAATTTACTTGGTAATTTTTCCACTTCAAAATAGAATTTAATGGAGGACATGGGAAGGGAGCATCATTTGTACTTTTCAAGTGTCTGGTGGCTGGCTCATGCTTGGGGAAAACAGTACAGTGTGGGAAAGAGTAGAAAGCCTGACACTGGGAGGTAATGAGACTCTCACCAAGAGCTAGGCAAGGAAGGTATTTCCCTGGAGTACGTGTGGGTCAAGAGAGTGGACCTGGAACCACATAAAGCAAGGGACTCCAACAGCCACAGTCTCTGTTGGAAAGTCTCTGTGAGGAATGGAATGTAATTTGTAACTGCTTTAAGATATTGAACACTTTCTTCATTTATGTCTTCATTTTAAAAGCTTCTTCGAGATACAAGTTTGTTTGTTTGTTTGTTTGTTTGTTTTTGTCTTTGTCTTTCTTTATGTTCTTTTCCTGCTCTTCACTTAGATCTAATGTCTGTGCACAAGTCCAGTGTTGGTATTGTTCTGATGATTGCTTATCTTGGAGAAGTACTCATTTCCTATTAGAGAATATTGTGGGGAAGAAGGAGGAGGCCTGAGCTGGCAGTCCGATGCTTTGTTCTAGGTTTTTCCTAAATGCCATCTCATCTGTTTGTTTCCCTGTGAATCGGCGTTGGTGGTATAGTAGTGAGCATAGCTGCCTTCCTTTGCCCTGGGGGATGTCCCTCTCTCAATTTTTGGTGTTCAAGGGCAAAAATCTCTGGCCATACTTTTTTTGTGTATGATCTGCCCATTCCCACCTTCCCTCCTTCTCTTACCCAATTTCAAACATCTAGCACCACTGACTAAAAGTTGGAGTTTAGACAGGTGTAAATAGACTATGAGTACATCTTCTTCAGCTGCAACAACCTGCCCTCTTATTCTCCCTCTGTGCAAAGGATCAAGAGCTCGAGGTATGCAAAGGTCTGGCCAGCTCTAGTCTCCTTCCTAGTGTTGGGCCAACATTCATAGTATTTCATAGATAATACTCCATGGTAGGTGTGCAGGTTGTGCTACCTCTTTATTACATTGTCAACCAAGTTTCATCTCTACTCTTTTCATTTTTAGACAACAATACCAGATAGCAAAAATTTAAGATGTTGCTTAAAGGTATTTCTGGACCCTACTCTAAATCCAGACCTGAAGATGCCTCAGAAGAGAGAAAGAAAATGATGGATCTAAGAAAATATCGGGAAAGCTGAAAAGCCCCTGGAGTGAGTTCCAGCTGATGTAAGAGCCTAGGAAGGGGTGCATAGCCACAGATGGAAGGTAGCCGGGATATAGAAAGAGAGCCCTGAAAGACTCTTGGCTTCTCTGTCTAAACTTGAGGCAGAAAATGAGAAGCCCAGATCAGTGAGATTAACACAAGAGTGGTTTTTGAGCTCAGCAGAGTTGGGGAGGAACAAAATAAGTGCAAATGACTGAGCAGGGCCTGGGCTTCCCCACCTTACCTCCTTCTCTCTGACGGCACACCCCAAGGACAAATAGTTACGACCAAGGGAGACAGCTCTAGGAAAAAGTGGTGGCAAATGAGGAGGCCAGATTGCAAAGCCCTTCATCTTTCTTTTATTATGATTCTCTTTAAGACTGGACACAAGACTCGACTTTCTTTATCATTGATCCTATTCAACTTAGCGTTAGAGACCTAGTCAGTGAAATAGGGCAATGAAATAAATGAGTTTAAAGATTAGCAGGGAAGAAAGGAAAGTCATTACTTGAAAATGATAAGATCAATCTACGTTTAAAAAAGCTGAATCAACTGGGAAACTGATAGAATGAATAAGAGAGTGTAGCAAGTATCCTTAACCCCTACTATGTCTTTACATTAGCAATAACCAACTAGAAAATGCATAAGAATTCCAGGCATCATCCACAAAAGCATTAAAAAACCTGTAAAGTAGATACTTATACATAATAAAAGTTTTAATTTTTTCCCTCTGCCCCTTCTTTTCTATTTTATAGTCATCATATACCATGGTTATAATGGTTAACAAAATGTGGTTCATAATTTCCTATATATAAAACACGATTGTTATTGGACTAGAGAAGAAATGGACATCACCCAGAAATAGAAATAATCTAACAGAGATCCGCAAAACTTTTATGGAGAAATTTTAAAAATATTATTATAGGACATAAAGGAAAGTCCAGATAGAGAACCATACCATGTTCATTGATGGACAAAGGTATTTTAATAATGTCAGTTATCTCCAAATTATTCTATAAATTCAATATGATTTTAATAAAAATCCAAGAGTATTTTTGAGACTGTCATCAAATCTATTCCAAAATGTATATGGAAAAATAAAAGTCCACAGATAAAATCCTGTGGTGACCTGTATCATAATGGGAACCAGATCCTCACTGTTTTCAGACTTAACCTATCTGAATAACCTATCCTAGATTCCCATTCCTTGAGGGTTTGCAACCACTTATGGTACCAATTACTATACAAACCAGCCTTCTTAGCTGCCAACAAGAAAATCCCTTCTAACTATTTTAAGCAGAAAGGGGTTTATTAAATAGTATGTACAGTTCACAGAATCATTGGGAGGGCTGACGAAACAAACTAAGCTGAGCATCCACATCAATCTATAACTTGTCCTTCAGATCAACAGCCAAACAGACTCTTCCCCACTCTCAAACTCTGAAACAACACCATGCTCCCATTTAATATCATGTAACTATCTGCATACATGCAAAATACACTTGATCTCCCTGCAGAATCCCAACAGGGTTAAAACGACGAGCTACTACCTTATTCCCATTATATTATCAAGAATTAGAAAGACATTATCAAATATTAATGAGAATGTGAGGAGACAAGCTTTACATTGTTGGTGGAGGAGCAAAACTGGCCTGGCTGTCCTAGAGAAAAGAGTAGATCCTAGAGTCCCCAGTAGAATCAGCCATGCATATATGACCATGAAATCCTGCTCCTGGATCCATACCCTGGGAAGACTCTCTTACAGATCCATGAGAGGCTGTACAAGGATAGTCATCAACTGTTGCTTATTCATCAACCATGTGGAGATTGAGGCCACCTAAGTGTCCATAGTGGGGATAAAGAGAAAGTAGTGAACGCACACCATGAACGACCGTGCAGTATCAGGAGCAATGCATCTGATGCACATAGAGGAACAGAGATAGAGCTTAAAAGCAAAATTTTCCAAAAAGTAAGAAATAAAGCAATATTTATACCATGAAATCATTATATAGGTCAACACATACACAGTGTATATTTAATAAGTATCTGTTCATAATAGAGACACATGTCAAGCACATTGGAAAAGATGACTTTAATGCGCAGAATGAAGGTGGGGATAAGGAATTGAGTAGAGAAAAATAATTTTGAAAGGATGGGCCTTGCACAGATGCATAATGATGTGGGTTGGGGTTGATGGGATGAGGGTTTTGTTTGTTTGTTTGTTTTAATGAAGGAGATATTCTGTGATTATGGCATCCCATTTCCAGAGTTAATCATAATAATTAAAAATTCAAAAATTGCTCTAAAGGTGCAGACACACTTCACTTTCAAACATAGTGCTGACTCACTTACGTCTTTAGTCTTCTTCATCTGCAAGCTGCTTATTTTCTTGATTCCATCTAAGTCTTGGCAAAGGAAGGGGCGAGGTTAGAACAATCTTTCAAAACTCTGAAAATGGTTCTAATTGCTCTACATTTAGGCAGAGTTACTAGTTGCTTAATAGCCATTTAGAACTCTTTTTGGAAAGCAGACAGCCATTCCAGGCTATAAAGGTAGTTTCAATGTAATGTTCTTTTTGACAGAAGGAAGACATTGGAGAGTTCATATGCTATTTTAGCTGGCTCTGTGATTGCAATCACAAATCACTACATTCCAGAGAGATCCCATGAACAGGAGGTTTTTCCATTTCAGTCTTTAAAGGTAAAACATTATCTTTTCATTTTTCTATATACTCCAGGGAATCAAGAAATTATGAAAATGTAAGCCATAATTATAATAACATTTCTAAGTCTTCCTTGATGGCCAGAGTTAAGTAAGAAAAGGGAAGAGGAGAACTCTTTTGTTCTCAGTGACATTAAAATGCCCAGTCAGATAAAAATAATATTGAATTGGCTTTCCTTTGTTCAACTCTTGTAACCTCCTGCAATCTCACTGCCTATTTGACCCCAAAATGAGTTAGCGTTGGAGAGCAAGATAATGACTCTCCCATAAGCTTATGAATTGCTATAGAAGGAAACCGATTGGTGCAAAGAACTGGAATGAAATCAGAAGGTGAGTGGACTATAGATTTGTCATACATTTTCCAGCTGTTCAGTCTGGCCTCCTGTTCCTTTCTTTGGTACTTTTATTTATGCACGTGTAATACTGTGAGGAAGCAGATAATATAAATAGCAAATATCTCATGGGCCATTCGATTTGGGCTTTATATTTTCAACTACACTGATGACTGCTGGTCACATATCTATTCCATTTGGGTGGTCTGATTTAAATGCAGAATGTCATATGAGGGATGGCAAGAATTCAGGCTTCCCGGGAACTAATCTTTGCCATAGCTAAGGCCTGATGTACATGGCCTCCATTCACTGCTGAGGGAAGGCAGTCTCTTAAGTGGAGAGCCGTGTCTAGTAGTTGAAAACAGAATTCTTTTGAGAAGTCTAGATCCCAAGATATGAGCCATTGGCTGTTAAAAATATCCCTCCATGTGATGAAAAAGATAATCCAAAATGACTTCTTTTCCCGGATCATTTCTTCAGGCATGAATACTCTAAGAGAGAAAAGAAAAGGTGTAGTAAATTGAAATTCACAGTTGGAGCTGAACTCTAACCTATGAAACCTTTTTGAACATTCCCTCGTTGAAAGCTCTGTTCCTCTTCATTACGTTTCCTGCTTTGTATTTCTACATGGTCATGAGCAGCTGAAATCACTGGCAGATCTGGACAGTATTTGCTAAAAACATGTTGGCACCCAGATTCCACTGTTACTCACTAAACATGAAGCTAAAAACAAATGAGAGATGCTGGAGATATGAGTAAGTCCACAGTCTCACTGTCAGTGGCAACAGATGCTTTCAACCTTCGTCTGCTTGTTTCAGGAAGATAAAACCCAATATCAAAACTGTTGGGGTGATAATCTTCTGCTTTTTCTCTTTCAGACAGCAAATAGCATACACTCTTTAAATCCCTAAATATTTTTGTGTTCACATGTTCCAAATATTTAAGGCTGCTATTCTGAGATAGCGGGAACCAGCCCAATCTGTCATCTTATCTCTCTTAAATAATGAAACACAGATTGCCACAATCAGCTAAAACCAGGCTTCAGAGGTTGCCTTTCGAGAATGTGGGATGCTGCTAATGGGTGAAGTACATCTTCCATAGCCAAGGCATCAAAGTCACAGCCAATGTGTTAATGACCCTGGAGATCTGAGATAACTATAAATATACAGGAACATGTATAAACCAAGAGGTCAAGGAGTCCTAAATCCTAAAACGTTTAAAGCTATTCTATTTTAGTTGAATTATCTTACTTTCCTAAAGTGAAAAAATATAAAAAATATTTGAAGGGCATGCTCTCTAGACTCATACTTCTCAAAGCCAAGTTAATTTTACTTGCATTGATTTTTTTTGCATTGATTTTAAGCATCTATCATTTCATTTCTAGTACCAATGTGAATGAGGTTAAAAGGCAAGAAATTTTAAGTCTGGTGTGTCCTTGGCAATATTCTGTCATTTGACAGACATATACATACATAGGAATAGCAAATTCCTGGAAGCCTATTTATTAAAATATTTCAGTTATATATCTATATTGTCACTTTGGTATAATTTTTGTTTTTCATTAATTATATTTTCCAGTTTCCCTTCAATAAATGTATATTGTGTTTTATATTTTAGGCTTTATAAAAATATTTTTACATATATTTTTATTTTTATTGAACAATAAGAAAATTTAAAACATATTTAGAAGGATCAAGTGGAAAATAGAAAGCCAACCATCATAGTTTAAGACCCAGTCTGTAAAATTCTAATGTTAGAACACCACACACAAACACACGCACACACACACATACATGCACACTGCATCTGAAGCCAAGAGAAACACATGATTTAATTTATCCCTTCTGGAGACTATTACGATTAAGACAGTGTTTAGGGAAATGCATGATCTTTGTTCTCATATGTGTAGTGAAGGGTCAGCAGCGCCCCCAATGGCTTATGATTCTAAAGGAAAGAAGCACAATCACTGTGCCCTGTAAGCTTGTGAAGGCAGGAAGTAATGCTTGCCGTGTTCACTAACATATTTCCAGGGCTCAGCACAGTGCCTGCTTATGCATTGGCAATATGGAGTTAATCATACCCACCTTCCAATTCTTATGAGGATTAAATGAACACAGGATTGAGATAATAGAGCATTTGATTAGTCTGGTTGTCTACTGTTGCATAACAAACAACCCAAAACCTAGTGGCCTGAAGTAACCACAATAATTATTTTGCTCAAAGAGCTGCTGTTTGTGCAGGGCACAGTGGAAAGAGTTCATTCCTGCTCCATTCAGCTTTACCTGGGGTAGTTTGAAACCAAGGAATCAGCTGAAGACCGGATCCCTTACAGGTCTGGGAGTGATGCTGCTGTCCCTTGAGACTAGCGGGGACAGTCAGACGAACACTTACATGTGACCTCCTCTTATAATCTAAGCTTCCTCACAATGTCATCCCTGGGTTCCTAGAGTGAACCTCCCACCATGGAGAGCCAGATGGAGCTCTTATGATCTTGTCTTGGAAGTTTGCAGTGATGTCTCATTTCTATTCATTTAGGCAGATGTTTTTCCACAAAGGTCAGCTTAACTTCAAGGGGTGAGAAAATAGACTGTTCTCCTTGAGAGAAAGTGATGTGCAGGACCAGGAACATGGCTGTGGCCTTTTTTTGGAAAATACTATTTACCATACTGGTACATAATAGGATACTGAAAATTTGACATAATTTTTATTTTAAGATGAGGTATGGGCTAGGTGTTATTGATCACTCTGTTTCTGGTTAGGTTACCTCCCTCAAATATGTCATTATTTAATGTCAGTGTGACCTTTTATAGCAAGAAATTAGTTTTTTTCTAGTGTGAGAAGGTCCTGGATTTCTGGAGAGTAATCTGAATTTTTTAGTAGAAATTTGAGAGTCAGATCATAATCATGCCCTTTCATTCTGGAAAATTTATTTGAAATGACAATTAAAATGAGCAAATATTATTGGTGCATTTTCAAGCAAAGGTAAGAATAAGATTACATGAATAGATGGATACATTTTGTTCATACATGACAAAGGGCAAGGGGTTGGGGAGTGGGGAGTGTTTCTTATGAAGCAGAGAGTGAGAGCAAGCTGTATGGTTCCTGTAACCACAGAAGTTTTCCTGGAAGCAGATTTTTAAATCCTATTTTGTGTTCACATTGGACTTCAGGACTTCTACGCAGAGTAAAGTAAAATTCCCTCCAGTCTTGAGGTAAAAGAGAGGTCTCTGCCTCACTGTTTGGACAGCTGGAACTCTCTCCTTCACCTCCTGGAAGAGAAGGGGTGCCGACTTCCAGGCCCTGGGAATATTGCATTTCCTTCTGCTCCATGATTGAGAAAGGTGTGAGGAAAGCCTTTGTTTCAGTCCTTTAAAAACCAGAATGACCACAAGGAAAGAGTTGCTGGATTTTGAGACCACACAAATGAAATAACCTGGGATTTAAAAAAAGAAAAAAAAATCATTTGTGTTTCTGAAGTGGGATAAAATGCTTCAGGTCTCTGTTTAATTGGTAGGGTTGGACATGTTTCAAGACTTGCATTCATTTACTCATTTGTTCATTTAATAAATATTTATTGAAAGCCACCTATCTGCTAGGTACCAAGCTCCATGCTCAAAATAAGAAGACAAAGGAAACAAGGTTCTTGCCTTCACAGGCCTTACAGCTAGGAGAGATAAAATTGCCTGAGAATTCTGTTAGTTCTAAGGTTTAGAGTGGTCTGAGTACAGGACAGCCTGCGGTAGGAGCTGGGCAGAATTAGGGTCAATGGGTCAGTTAGAATATGTAGCCATGGGGGCGCCTGGGTGGCTCGGTGGGTTAAGCCTCTGCCTTCGGCTCAGGTCATGATCCCAGGGTCCTGGGATCGAGCCCCGCATCAGGCTCTCTGCTCAGCAGGGACCCTGCTTCCCCTCCTCTCTCTCTGCCTGCCTCTCTGCCTACTGTCAAAGAAAGAAAGGAAGGAAGGAAGGAAGGAAGGAAGGAAGGAAGGAAGGAAAGAAAGAAAGAAAGAAAGAAAGAAAGAAAGAAAGAAAGAAAGAAAGAAAGAAAGAAAG